>NC_085138.1:342299935-342599935 GCF_035046485.1 Aedes albopictus
GATCCTGTCTTCCAGTGAAACCTCATTGTACACCATTAGGATTCTTCTCATATCAGGCACAGATATGATGGCTGAACACGCAATATGATCGATAGCTGCTCCAGCCCACGCTTCAATTGCTAGCAGGTTGAACATATCTGTACTGCTTTCCTGGAAAGCGTTGTGGATCACTTCAAAGGAAAACATCCTTTCCAGTAAGGTGGTCATCCTGACAGTGTTAGGAGCCCACTCTGTCCAAAATGGGTTCCGAGAATCCTCCGCTACACTCTCGACCATAGTCCGGATTCCTTCTCTTGTTCTAACAACATCTCCATTACACCTGACACACACATGGCCACAGCCTTGTACTCCACCAGCCTTGGCATAATCGTCGAACGAGCTTGATCCAGACTCATTTATCTTCTTATCATGATCTGGGTTGGGGTGGTTCACAAATATAGAACGAAATTGTAACCGCGGGTTACATTATGTCAGCATTTTACAGAATATGACCTGTCCTAAGTTGTTGTCCTTCTTCAGCTACTTACCCTAATTCGGACTTTATTAGTTCTGAATAGTATTTTGCCAGTTGTTGGCGTTCATTAGTTTAAGTTTCATTCTTAATTCTTCACGGTTAACTTGTTGCGTTATACCTTTCATTATTCATTTCCGTTTCTCAACCGGTGTTTCACAATATAATATATCTTCTTATTATCATGTATACTCCCTTATAGAACAATATAACGTAGTTCAGTACACATTCAAAAAACTGACAAAAACTTTGATTTTCCGTTTCATGTTTTCCCTTAACACTTTTTCTTTTGTATTTCTTGAGTGATTCCTGATGTTTACCTTCACAAACTTCAACATTCCTTTTTCCTAATTCTGAGAGAGTGAGAGGGATTCATTTCATCACTTTTCATTGTTTACATGGTATTGCCGATTTGTTAAAAATCTTTCAGTAAGCTAAAACTTAGTCGTCTTGATTGACTAACATAACTTCCATGCGACCTTGCTCCTAGCGCACTAAAATTCACATCGTGCATTAACTCAGCACGCAGGTATAGTGCCAACTGCGTTTCCTCTGGCGATCACCCGATGGTGATCGCGGAAAGAGTTTAGCGGACAGGATCCAAACGGATCCTGAAACCTGGAGTTCGATCAAATGAGGATCCAACTCCCTTGACTTGTTAAAAAAGACTGATTTATTTTCCGAGTTTTTGCTACAGAGTTAAAGTATAGTTGATGCTGTGTGCATCGCTCTTGGTGGTCCTTCCTGGTGCTGAAGGTACCCGATTCGCTGACTAAGCGCTGACGCCCGTTCAGACGTTGAGGTTGTTCCTTCTTGTCGCCGCTTCCAGGGATTTTATGCGGCTCATTTATGCGGCGTAGCTGCCACAATAGCCAAAGTGACTTGTTGCGGCTTCGGGAAGGATGCCAGGCCGCCGACTAGCCAACCGAAAGCGGATTCCTGGAAAACAGGTCCACTGCCCAGATTAATAGATCTGGGTCTGATGATTCGAAAGGACAGTCGGGATCCTAGCAGGATTTCCACTGGTTGTCGCTTGTAGAATGTAGGGTCAGCCAGTTCGATACCATCTGGCACTCTTATCGATCCTTTTCGTAGCGTGATGCTGGGTTGATCCCCCAATAATCGAGGGGCGACCATCAAATTAACGGTTGTTGCAAATTTACCATTTCTGGACTCGATCCGAGTGGTGAGAATTCGGCGCGGTGTAATGCTCCCCCCGATACCTGTTATAGTTAGGGGGGCTGCGGTATGGGACAGGCCAATCAGCTGCGCTGCCTCCTCGGTGATTGTTTCGACTTGGCTACCCGAGTCCAATAGACAACGGACCCGATACCAAGCCGAAGCTCCTCTCACATTGATGGATGCAGTTGCTAAGAATACGTAATTATCTCCGAGTCATTTGGAGGTACTGGTTGAGGCCGAAGCCTGCCTCAGCCTTTTCTGTCTGCTTTGATTGCGAGGAATTTTCCCCCGCCGTCTGATGTAGTAGGGTATGGTGACGAGCGCCACACTCCTTGCAACCTACCTTTGAGGGACACTTTTGCGCAGAGTGCCCCTGCAGCATCTTCTATGATGTGCAACGGAATTCCAACGTTCTTTGATTGGCAGCTTGTTGAACGCCGTGCAATAAAATATACTGTGCTCGCCAGTTGAGCCGCAGGCAAAACAGCCTTTCGGGCTCCTTGACGATTGATCCTTTTGGCGGTTCGCTTTCGAGAACCGGGAGACGGGGGCTGCTGCCACCGTCTTAGTGTTGCTTGCTCCATCGAATTCTGTATGGCAGGCCAGCTGGTTCGCCCGCTTTTCCAACTCGGCCTTGAAATCCGTCCAACTATACAGTTTTTGCAGATCTAGGCTCTCCTCGAGCCGAGATAAGGTTTTATCGTCTAGCTTACTTTTGACAACAGCAATA
This sequence comes from Aedes albopictus, assembly GCF_035046485.1. Classification (NCBI taxonomy): domain Eukaryota; kingdom Metazoa; phylum Arthropoda; class Insecta; order Diptera; family Culicidae; genus Aedes; species Aedes albopictus. The sequence goes on from NC_085138.1 coordinate 342,302,359, forward strand.
ATTAGACCGTCGGCCACGCAATCCAATATCTGGTTGCGCTGGCCGTGTATCTGGTGCGCGGCATGGACTGTAGTGTCCACCGCGTCTATGAGGGTTAAAATTCCCTTGACAGTAGGGTTTGCTGCCTTCTTTACTCGCAGTAATTTGGCAAAATAGCCTTCAAAAGCTATTCGCCGTTTGTAGAATCTATCCTCAAGCCTTTGCCAGGCATCGGCAAAGCTTGTTCCTGAATTTTCGAGGGCTTCTATCGAGTTTTTGGCCGGCTCGAACCCTTCTAGGCACTTAGGCACAGAAATGCATATTTGTCAGCATCTTCGCTGATGTTGGTCACCCGTTTTTCGAATCTAGCCTTGAAAGCTAGTCACTACGTTGGTTATCCGTGGAAGCGGGGTAGTTCAATGCGCGGTAGGTGGTCAGAACGACTAGTAGGCTGCTGGACGGTTTGGTCCAGTATCGTCCCTGAGGATCCGCTAGTGGAAACTGGCCGTCACACGAATCACGGCAGTTGATTCGTTGTACTTTTTTATGGGCCTTTGCACTGGCCGAACTAGAACCGTCTATGGTTAATTGATTTTTATGTATGTGTTAATCAGCGCAGTTGCTGTTTTTATATCGAACGGTTTTGGTGCTGCTTCTGGAGCGACTGGGGGTGCCATGGGTACTGTACTACGTTTCGGTTCAAATTGTAAATTTTCTTGAAGTTTTTGTTCAATAATTTGCTTAATTTTAATTTACTTTCGGGTATCTGTTCTTCTTTTTCAATCAAGTTGGTTTCAATATCTTTATAAAGAGCAACTACGTATTGTAATTTGGCTTCTAAAGTTTCTGTTTTGAATCATTTGTAAATAGACTTTTTAAGATTACTGTGAAGTTTTATCAATGTTTGGACATCTTCCTCAATCAATTCAATCATTTGAATATTACTAATTTGTCACTCACCTATATTCCTCATCATTGCAATGGTACATGCATTGGTACGATCATCTCAGGTGCGGTGTTACTACGATGCTACTCGGCGGATTGCCAGCTCATCCAAATCCAAATCCCGCTTGCCGGTCCTCCGACAAGGGTCTCTCCTGCAGTTGATGTTTTTTTTCCGCACTAATTTTCATGCCATCATACGGCACAGCTGCACTTCGTTCCTTTTCTTTGCACCAACGACGATGTGACAGTGCTATTGTTGTTTGCACTGCATTTTTGGATAAACGATTCCAGTTGGTAATTGTAGACCACGATTCATTTGATAATTGTCAGTCACGTGAGTTGTGGTTTATTCACTACTATTACTGTTCACATAAAACATTTCTCATGTTTCGCGATCACTTGAGTACTATCATGGGACTCAATGTGACACTGTACTGTTCAGATAGACTATTTTCCATTATCAGAAATCACTTCCGTCAAATAATTTTGGTTCGTTTCGACACTGCACTGTTCAGATGTAATGTTCTTTTCCAAAGTTAATTGTTCACTTTTTAAAAATTTCTTGTTAAGCGTTCGTAAGCTCAGCAACTGATTTAGCCGCTTTTATTGCTTGTCTTCTTTGGTGCTCTTTGTAGAGCTTGTAGAGCGTGATTAACAAGTGAATTGCAACGAGCGTCAAAATAATGTTGAGTTTCAACTCGTGTTGTATTTGAACTTCTTCATGAATTTCCAGTTGGTTCAAAATCTGGACCTGAGGGTCTCCAGATACTTGCACTTTCTTCAACTGAGTTTTTCCCATGTTGTCGAATATTTTTCACTATTTCACTAACACTGTACTTGGTTTGAGTCGGAGAAATTTCACTAACTCACGCTCGGCTGTCACGGTCAGCCATGTGATTTATGTGGATTAGGTTGGTCGTTTCATCACCGTAAAATCATCGACCTTACACTTTGACTCTCGATTATCGAATGGTTTCCTTTATTCAGATAGGTTTGTTGCTAACTTAAATCTACACAAGTCTACAAAGTGAGAATATAAAATATAAGAAGGAGACGCCTGGACTGCGATTGGGTATTGGTGATTGATATGTACTTGTATAGTAAATGAAAGAATGCAACATATGCTTAAAGCGGTTGCGCTCCCACGGCAGAGTATGGTGCAGGCATGGAGGTCTGTAATTGGACCTTCCTGGTAGCATAGGATTGCCGGGCGATGTACTCAGTATGGTGCCATCGACTTATGACAGAATGCTATGGTAAGCAGATGTGGTTCAGTTGGTTCGTGAGAACCGAACCTCTTAAGAATAATGCTGTTTCTAGGATAATTCAAATGTGGGAAAGGTGATGCGTTTGCATTATGACAAATGTTACAAATTGAAAATAATTTACACTCCGGCGACGGTACGCCGCGCGATTCGCTCCGCCAATCGTTCGGTGCTTCGCTTATGAAGCAGCACTAGTCCTTTCACCAACATGTATCCAATAATGGCTATAGCCATCACACAAATTGAAATAGTTAACGGAGTATTGTCCGTGTTGCTTATGGCCACGTTCTCATCTGACGAGAACCAGCCCATGGTGCAGAAATAATGCTTTCCGGGGGGGAGAAAAATACTTTCACGGCTTTTGGCTCTCCATGCGGTACACTTTTATTTAACTGCTCCTGGCACTTGGTTTCCATGCAGTTCACTTTTAACTTTACTACTCCTGGCACTTAGTCTCCATGCAATTTCAATTTCACGTCTCCTGGCAGGATCGCCATGATCTGCCTTCGGATCTAAAGAGACAACCACCTCGGTTGGGGTCTAAAGTAAGAATATATTTCAAATCAAAGTAACTTAACTCTATCGAGTGGCGCGATACACACTTTCTGCTGTGTATGCATTTGGAAGTCTATCGCACTTCGACGGAGGGCTGTTATGCTTACAAAGCATAACAGTCATCGTTCGAGCTCAACTTCCATCGATTGCATCACAAGCGTAGTCAGGGGTGCACCCACCACACTTCTGAACCGCAGTGTGCCGCATCCAGGGGCAGCTGATCGTCGAGTATCAGGGTTTCCTAGGATCCGTAACTTCCTAGCTTCATAATCGTCTTCGGTTTCAGGTTCACTGTTTTCATCAAAGCGAATGTTGTGCCTGGCAAGATAAATCCGCGAAAAGCGATTGTCTTCTTCTGTTTAATCCAGTTGTCAAAATACGAGCGCACCACTGTGAGCGGTCTTCAATCCATTTCATCACTCTGATCACTTATTGGCATTATTAACAGCTTTCGGGTTCAGCTTAAAAACCAAAAGAACTACTGTTTTCGCTGGTTGATTTTTCGGTCACTTTTATCGTCCGGTTTCGGCGATGAGCTTAATTTGCCACTGTTCGGGTATACACTCGTTTCAAACTTTTTCTTATTTGTCACTATTCGCGCTGCACTGTAACTTCGGCCAGGTTGGCTACGGATTTTGCCATTCTCTGCGCGGCTTGTCTTCTCTCACGCTTTGCAACGAATTTGTAAATTGTTATCACTAGTTGCAGCGATACGATTGCAATAATTATTAATAGTTTCGTTTCATGACCGATATGGAACTCGGTATGAATGTCTTGATTGTTGATTATTGTCACTTCTCCGTCACCGCTTTGCTTCACTGCGGGACTGGATTTTTGGTTTCCCATTTTTTTTCCACAGGTTCACTGTCACTAGATAGCCATGTTATGATGGATTGTCATCATTGGCTAATTTACGACCTCGTTAGGTTGGTTAAGACTGATTTATTGTCTCTTGGTAAAACTTCAAACTACCTTATTCTAATGTATGCACGCGCAAAGGTCCGAGACACTGCGCATATATAAAAATGCTGAAATCGCATGGTTGCCACGGGAAGGTAGGAACGATGCACACGTATTGCATTTCGGGTTCCATGCGCGGTGTAACCGAATCCATTACACATATCATGTGGAATTTATTCTACCGAGGTATTGTACTTGCAGAAGTTGTTTTATACACACTAATTAACTCAGTTCGCTTGGATCACCGGTAAAATTTGCTAGATTGTTCACAATGTCTGGTATCGTTTCAATCGTATTGGGATCGATTGGATCGTCGATTGCGTCTTGTTGATGTAGCGGAGGATCGCTGAAATCTTTCGTTCATATGTAAAGCTTCTAGGGCGATAACCCTTTCGATAACTGCTTGTAGTGATTGTGCCATTATTCCGTTCTCGTTTATCCTTGGGGTCGTGGTTTCAATCGTTAGTGAGTTTAGTTTGTCGTCCGAACCCGTTCCTGTTATCATTATTGTTGTATGATCTTTCTGAACGACGGTCATTGATTCTGTAAGTGCTGTTATTGTTGCGAGGATACTCAGAAACCCAGCAGCTAAGGGCGCAACTTCAGCTTTTCCAGTGCAACCAAAACGAGCCTATCCCTTGTGACTTCGCTGTAGTGAATTGTTCCCCATAGCAGCTAGATTGTGTCTTATCAGAATATGTACCAGGAAATCGAGGTAAAAACAATGTGTGCACTCTATGTAGGTGTTCTTCTTTCGGCAAAGCATCGTTGTCGTGTCAACCCCAGTTACTAGTAGATGTGAACAAATCGCTGTCTCACTGTGCGACCAGATTCTCAATTCTTTGTGTGGGGTGAAAAACTGGATTCCTTCCAAGTCCATCGTGCAGTCTCCAGTCCCAGAGAGACAATGTTCACCATTCCAGTCGGCTAAGCTTTGTTGGACCATGAGTTTCCAAGATCAAAGAGAACGTACATAACACTGCGATGTGGAGATGGATTCCTTTAAGTTTAAATGTTGCAGATCTTGCGACTTTAAATCATCAAAATTTATGAATATGTCTGAGTGGTTCAGAATTCTTAAGAAACCATCAGAGTGAATGATCATATCACCGATGTCATCAAATGAGTCCGTGAACTATCATATGGAATGTGAAGGAATCGAAGAAACATCACTACTCTAGCATTCTGAGCTTGTCGCCATGTTACACCTTTGGCTGCTGCAGGCTCGTTATGGAATGATCTGGATGCAGTGTTCAGTACTATGGTTCGATCTCAGATCTTTCAAGGGTTTTCTTTTCTGTTCTGAGCGGTGTCCTAACCTGTTACCCCAGAGTGGACATGGGAGAGATCTCTAAAAAAGACACAAAAAGCTAACTGAGAAGTCTCTGTGTACAGGGTTTGCAAGGTTTTTGATTTATCGCGAGTTTTTTTTTTAATTTTATCTCTGTCTCGACGGTTTGTCTGTGTCCAACTTTGGGGTGTCACTTTTATTCACTTACTTCTTCTTCTTCTCTGCTTCTCATAAACAGGATTCTTGTTGAGGGCTCTCTAGAAGACACTTTCAGCTTGGCTGCTAACATTTTTATTGTGTCTACGTCAATTTTTGCACGCACGCCCCACTGTCTTACATTTTCTCGGGCGCGGTCTTCCAACCAAGAGAGTTTTTCTAGATTAATATTTTTTGAACTATTTGTGGTTCTGGCACTTCAATTTTGCATTTTTCTGGTATCTTCTTCTCTGTCACACGAACATTAACATGTGTTTTGATGACTGCTTTCTTCGTGTTTTGTCTGACGGGTTTTGTGGGTAAACGCCTTTTGAACGCTTCTAGTTTTTGGGCGAGCTCTTCATTATACTCTGCGGTAGATATTCTTTTCTTCTTCATTTCACACACGCAAGCGAGGTTCACTTTGCTTAAAACTGTCCCGTTGCTCACTGACGCCGACGACGGCGATATTAATTAAACGTTATTGAGTGTTGCCACGGATTTGGCTGCTTTTAACGCTTGTCTTCTCTGTGTTTTCTTCACTATTTTCCAGAAAACGAGTAGCAACTCAATAATTACAATGACCAAGATCAATGTCAGTTTCACATTATGGTCCTCCAATAGTCCAGTATGAACTTCTTGATTTTCGATGATGGTGACATCCTGGTCACCACTTTGCGTTGCTTGTTTGTTATTGTCGTTCCCCATTTTTGCACTCTGAACAGGAGGAATAAGTTTATGAATTCTACACTTATAATTGTCCGTTTCACTATGATTCAATTTGATTTGGCACGTATTTTTCGTTTTCTCCGGTATTTGTAGTGTTAATGAACGGCATTTTTGGCTATTTCATTATTCGCCGCTAGCTACGTGGCCTTTGGAGAAGGCTTTCGGCCTCTAACCTGTCATACGGTAGCCATGTATTAGAACACTCTGATAAAACGTATATCACGGATGTGATATCTCAACTAATTATACTCACTGTATAGCTTGGTCCGAAGACCGATTGAAAACTGTTTATTCACGGATTCGGCCAGGCCTTTTATAGGCCAAAAGTGTTGCACCAGGTGAGTGCCACATAATTGGAATAGCCTTTAAGTAATGGGCAAAGAGTTCTGGAGCGCATATGCTGAGGTCAGCGTGACAAATTAATTGTGGTCCGATTGCTGGCTATCGCGAACGATAGAATTGTTAATCGAGCTCTATGCACATGCGTGGAGCCTCGATGTCAATTGATCGTTCGCGTCAGCATATTATTGTGGTACCACCGAGTTTACTTTACAAAAGATGGGCACGTCTTTTCACTGGTGCACCACAGTCACGGTCGCCATGTGCTCTTTTTGGAGCGGACAATGGATGCACAGTCTCGCGTCGTTAACCAACTATTGCTCGCGGTGTTTTCGCGCTCAACGGTGGAGGCTCTCTCCTCAACGCTCGTTGTTTTTTTCTATTACTGTGTATGTACGATAAAAAGTTATTCATCTTCTCATTGCTGCCTGCTCGGCCAGATGAAAATTTAGTTCATCCTCTGGGATGTCTGGTTCTGGGTTTTGGATTTGTGGATAGAAAGGCGGGTTAGACGCCGCTTCGTCAACTGTTTGAGGGGCTGCGTCCTCTTTGTAATAATAATAAGCACCGTCGTATGATTCTGTATCAGTTTCAGCTACATAGGGGTTTCCTTGCTCGATGTTGAAATTAGGCTTTACGTCTTGCTCTACCCGGTAAGTTCTCCCTGATGGAGGTCTTTTTACTGCATTTTGAGGAGGTATATTGTTAAACCTGTTGAATTGCGGCTGTGGTTGCGGGTTATTTGGTCTGTTGTAATGAAATTTAGGCTTGAAGAAGGGTCGATTGGGTGTATCCTGAAAAACTGGTTTTGTATTTTCTTGTGGTATAAGGCGTTGTTTCGCTTGTTGGGAGTAGTTAAATTGTTTTAGTATGGCTCCGGTGTTTGGCATCTCAGGTTTTGGGTAGTTCTGGACGTATCCGTAGTTACTCTCTTCAATGCAGAGTCGTAACACGTCTTTCAACGTCCGTGGAGCTTGCGCCCTGATGATTGGACCAAGGGGGCCTTTCAAGCCTGCCGCGAATACCTTCAATCCCATTTCCTGATAGAATTTTCGTTTTGATAGCTTAACGCTAGCATCCTTTTCGTTAATCATCAATTGACTAATTAATAATGAAATTATATGTTAAACGCTTTCATATAAGCTTTGAAACGTTCCAGTTTGCGTTATCTTAACCGTTATGTGGCCGGCAAACTTTTTGCTTTTTTCTACACCGTGTATTAACACTAATCACTTTTGAAAAATAGAGTAAAAATAGGAAAGAATAGGAGAAATGAGAAAGGCACTCACCTAACAATTTGATATCCGTTCGAATTGGCCAGCTGGGCGATGAGCGGAGGAGATGGTTCTTTTGCTGCGTTGCTCTGATGCACGTTTTTCACTGCACCGCGATATTCACTCGCATTGGCTCGATGGCGGAAAAAACTAACACTTCGCGACACTTGAAGCAAAAATCCACCAAGACTGCGCCAATGAAGTTCTTTCTCAGTGAGAAGGTGTTTTTAAAAAGAGTTCACAATCAAGACTAACTTTATTTTCCTTTTCTGAATCTAGTGAAACCTACCTAACGCTCTATTGGCTTGAATGAGGGATTAATTCGATGGTGTGATATGAATAATTAGGTCCAACTCGTAGCGTGGTTAAGTTGAGAATATATTTTAATCCATTTCTTAACTCTATCGTGTCGCGCGATACACACTTCCTGCTGCGTATGCATATGGTAGTTTATCGCACTCCGACATATAATGGATAATTGGTAATTTGTTACATATAATGGATTACTGGATATTATAAGTGTTTATAAATTGATATTGATAATTAATTATTAGCATTTAAAATTGATAATTGATTATAGGTAACTAATTAATGAAGATTGATAACTGATTATTGATAATTAAGTATTGGAAACAATAATTGGTTAACCCTCTAATACCCAATCCCGCCTTTAGACGGGGTATAGTTTGAGCATTTTTGTATTTTTTGTTTCGTGGAAAATCAAATTTTTTATATTTTTGGCTGATATTTGGGACTGTTCTGTATATCTCAAAATGGTTTTTGGTGTATTTTAAAGCGTATTTACATTTTTTTAAAATCATTAAAAAATTGATGTTTCAGTCATCTTTTAGAAGTCATTGTTTATTTTGTATTGAATCGCTACTATTAACATATTTTAAATTTTTCCCAAATCATTCTATCCTTGTTTAATAGTTTAAGGGAATCGAATACACTCTAAAATTATTTTCCTTAAAATTACACGGAAAATAAAATTTTCTGTGAAAAAAATTTAAAATAATAATATTTCAACAATAATCATAAAATCTCAAAATGTTTCCATCTCAAAAAATCCGTGCCCCAAATTGGCTTCCAGGAAAAATATAAAAGTGTGGGGATGTTCAAAAATAAAAATTAGAAAAATCAAAAACTGAAATTCACGAAATCGAGAATTAAAAAGAATCATCTTCCAAAACATGTTTAAATCGATTTTAGATGACGAAAAATGATATTAAGATCAAAATCAAAAATTTGGGTATTAGAGGGTTAATGATTCTACGGACCACATCCGCCACACGTCTAAATAACTAATTTTCTGTTTGCACATTTCTAGTAACAAAAGGCTTTACTCTATTTTTATGTATGATATCTATTTTGTCCCCAATCCTAACTTCCACATTAGATCCTTTATCTATAACTACTGGATAAGGTCCTTCATATATTTGACTCAATTTATTTCCTGTTTCGTTCTTAACTAACAAAAGTTGTCCTGGGGAGTAGTTCATTTCTTTCACGTTGGAATTTGACTTTTTAACTCTTTCTAGTTTTGACTCTATTAACCGCTTCTGTACTTCTTTCTGAGTGTTTTGAATCTTGAATTTGAGTATCTTTGAATAGTCATCTAAGTTATAAATTGGATTCGACGTCTCGGAATTACTTAAACTTGATGGCAACTTGCAAATTTTTCCAAATACTAGTTCAAATGGAGATTTGTCCGTTTCCAAATGAACTGTGGTATTATATGCAAACTGATAAAATTATTTTATCCATGAAGACCAATTTCCTGGTGATCCTGAAGCATAAATTCTCAAAAAAATTCCCAAACTTTTATGTCCCTGGCCTAGTTCGCAGGGGTTGACGGTATTAAAGTGAAGGAGTTTCATTTTGATTATTGTAATGTAGTGTTCTTTAGTGAAACATATCACCTTTTTAACACTTTAATGCACCTCCAACGGTTCATCACGAACCGGCTGCTGCAGATGGAGTATGGCTGATCATATGCATCAGACATGCTCGATAAACACGGAGGAACCGCCAGGGCTCAGTATAGAGTCTATTCCCAAGCAATAGTTCCAAGTCGGTTGGTTTAGAGAAGGTTTTGATGATCATTACAAATCCTAATAAAAGTATTATTGGATTTGTGACAGGTTCTGGAACCTTTTACAGCCAGCTGACTTCAAAATGTTGTTTGGGCTCTATTTCCCACGTTTCTCGGTTGATTTTGATTAGTAATTTTTTAATGTGATAGTCGCCTTTTCGATTTTTTACAATGTTAGTTGGTCATATTTTCTTTAAATAATGCAATTAAAATCAACCGACGAATTAATAGTGGAAAGGAGTTTTGCAGCACTTAATTGTGCTGATAGATTCGAAGCTAACGTGCGAATATTTAAACGCATTGTTGACATCAATGCGTTCGACGTGACATTTTGGACAAAAGCTGACTGCTTTTTATTAACTGAACAACGTTACTTTTGTATGACTAGGTTGACATTTCTAGACCACGCATGAGAAAATGACATGGTTTATCGAGGTAGGAACCGATAGGACAGAACGAATTTGAATATTTTCCATAGTATTTGTAGGGGGATGAATACATAATAGTTGACAAGCAATTTTTGTTTTATTACAATCAACTGACCAACTTGGCGTATTTTTGTTTATCTCTTAGATGGTGTTACGACACCAACAGAAAAATATCAGGAGTTCAGTTACATGTTTCTGTGGGTTTTTCACCTATGACAATTTAAGGACACAAGAGATGAACACAGAGAAGTAGAAATCAAGAAAACAGTTTGACACAGAATCGACTATATTTTAACATACGGGTTCGACTGATTCGACGAATCTATCTAGAAGTATCTAGAAGACAATTGACGCTAAGATTGAAAAAAAAAAGCTTGCAGTTGGGACTAGACTAAAATAGTGGCCGATAGGAAACAATGCGCTAGACAGCATTATTATTCATTTTTTAATATTTACCCGTAGGCTTTTCGCCGGTTGACAGTACAGCATTTAGCTGTGTACGAAGATACGGATTAGTTGGTGTACAGATGACAGGGTTCTCACGGGGAGTGCTTCAAGCGAGGATTACATAACAACTGACAATAAAGAAACCTATTTTCCTTGATTTTCTACGCAATGGACATCCGACCGAACAAACGTGTTTTCGTTAATCTCCTCTCTCGTCTCTTTTTAATAACTACATTCAGCATATTTCCAATAAAACTACACTTCAATAAAGCAAAGACTAAAGCTGCTATAATAGAACAGACCAGAATGACTTAATTGACTATTACCTTGGAGATCTACTTCATATAACAAGTTGACAAGAACCTAACTAAATACATGGACCATACTACAAAAAATTGACAAAAAGAGTAAAAAGGGAAACTTTTATTAAAACTATTTTTGTTCAACGCAGGCCAAAACAGTGTCGACTTGGGCCACGCACGCTTTGATTATCTAAAATTCCTAGATGAAGAATATCTGATTTATTATATCTAGAGATTGTTTTTATAGAAGGACTTTCGCTTTTACATGAAATTTTTCCTTTAAAACAACATATAAATAGAATGATTATAGTAATCAGCATAATACCTGCCCCTGCTGATAAACTATAAATTGTCCAAGAAGACGATAAAGGAGAATAAACCATATTTTCCAACACAGGTTCTGATCTTTTTAAATCCTCTATGTTCACTCCTAAGTCAAATAGCTTTTTGTGGTCATATATGGAATACCATGATTTATTTTCTTTTAACGTTGGGATTAATTGTGTTTCCAAATTCTCTATAGTAAAGTTTAAATTGGTTATTGTAGGTGCTTTAATAATTGAAGCACTTTCAAATATTGATGTAGGGTGGGGCGGGGCAAGATGGGTCAGTGCCATTTTCGGGCGCATTACTCATGTTTTGATTATGTTAATAATTTTGTTAGATGACCAGCATGAATATACAAAAGTTTGGGGCATTGATTGAAAAATTATTCACTCTCATTGGAAATGAAAAATAAAATGGTTTTTAGCCATTTTTCTTATGCGATACATCCCATATAATCTCCATATAAACGGCCGCGGGGCAAGATGGGTCACCTTCAATTTTGAACGTATTTTTGGAGCATTCAAAAGTTATTTATTTTTTATTACAAGACTATCTCTTAACTGACTTCAATCAAGCGGAATGAACGCTTAAAATTATAACATAAAATTATGGTAATTTTATAGTGAAAACATCGATTTTCAAGTCGCCTGAGGACCACTCGAATCGTAAAGTTTTTTATATTCCAAATAAATTTATAAAATGTTTACTAGTAGCTCTTGTTTACTCAGTATGGATATGAAGCATATATGAATGCGGAACAAATCTTATATTTTGACGTTTTTCGTTGAGAAAATGTGAATTACCTAAAAGGTGACCCATCTTGCCCCGCCCTTTTTTCACGGCGCTAAATTGATCACTTTTTAAAACTGCTTGTTTAACATCATATTTTGTGTTTAATGATCTTTTTATCGACTTTTAGCATAGCTAACTAGTGTATTGAAGTGTAGCGGACGAATATAAACCAATACGATTTGTATTTACAAAGTTATGGTGATGCATCCTTAGGTGACCCATCTTGCCCCGCCCCACCCTATTTGTGTATGCTAGTTTCGTATTATTTGTGATTATAGTCATGCCTGGTGTTAATGATAATTTTCCATTTCCGTTTATGTTCATAAAGGAATGATTAAACCCATGGAAAACATTGATTCTAATTTCATATGGAGTGACATACTCCCAAATATTTGGATTTTCTGTTGCAAACCAGGTATCTTTCGTCACATTTATGATTCTTATTTTACAGTTTTTTGAAGAGTTTTTAAACCTTAAGTTTAAAAGACATTCATCTTCTGAGTTTAATCCTATTTCTATTAAATCCAAGTGACAAATTCTGTAAGTGGTAAAACGTTGACATTGCTTATATGTTGATTCTTCAATTACGAAACCCCATTCTTGATCAATTTCTTGTATTAATATATTTTTATCTAACCCAATAGATGCTACTATTGTGCTATTTATTTGGGGTAGGGCTACCCCTTTGTAAGCAATAAAATTTTGTTTTAGGACCAACGGAATCTTTAATTTTAAATTAAGAATTCCATTATTCATTGTTTCCCAAGAAAGGTCTATAAGATTTAAAGTTTCTGATATTATTTCACCATTCAATTTCTTTTTGGGGAATGTTACGTCATTTGGGAGGTTACTCTTTGCTTTTTCTAATAGCATAAATATATATGATGGTTCGATTAGTTGTATGACCCATGTCATACCTTGGTTTTTACTAAGTAGTATTTGTATAATAATATTTTGATAATATTTTAAATTTTCTATTAATATTTGAATCCGAAATCCTATCTCAAGGAGTTCAGATTCCAGATAAACTATTTGTTTAATTGAATTTGTGAAGTTTAAATTTTCTTGTACTATGAGCTCCAATGTATTGAAGTTCGCTGAAACTTGTTTGATTCTATTGTCAATTTGCAGCATTGAACTGTCAATAAATTTATACATTGCATCTACTGTGTTGGTTTGATGATTTATTGAATCTTTTAAATTTTCTTCATTTTTTCTTAATATATCTACATTTTTATCAACCCGTGTTCTATCATCTGAATCCATGGCTCCAATCCAAGTTAAGAAACCCCTTGTTTTCCTATTTGGAAAGAAACCTCGTATGAATTGTTCTATTCCCTTTCCCCTTTTTACCGTATATTTGAGATCCTGTATCGTAATGTTACACTGTGTTTCTGGGATCCTTTTTGTAAGCATTTGACATGTTTCGTCATAGTTTTTTACTGTTGATTCCAATACTTCGCTACTTTTTAGAAGTTCTGATAAGGATAATTTTACCTCTAATGTGTATGAACCCTTCCAGATTAGTGGGTCATCTAATTTTTCCAGTAACAGGCTGCTTTTCGTCTCTGCTATCAATTGGCAGAGAATAGCCAGTATCCTGAAACAAACCATAAAAACTTGTATTATTATCCCCAAATTAATTCTTGATAAGTAAACTGTTTGGTTTTATTTAAAAAAAATAAGATTAAATTTTCCCCATGGTTCCCAATCAAAGGAGGGTTTTTTTTAATATATGTTACAATCCCTGTCTCTGTAAAAAAAAAAAAAATAAAAAAAAAAAAAAAAAAACCAAGCAACAAAACAACAAACTAAATCCAATAGGATTTAGTACAAGGTGGACAATACGAAAGTTGGAAGAATGGAGTTCTTTCTAGCAAATTAAATAAGAAATTTCATACAATTTTTCATACAATCATTTATTTTCTTATCATCTAATTTTAACTAATTCATAACCAGCACAGAAAATTTCAACCAGCATTTTCCTATAAACGCGGTTGAAATCCGCGTTACTTAGGTTGTACCGAGTTCTATGTGGACAGCAGCATTCCTAAAAAAAAAAAATTAAATACAGCTGCTAAGAAGCTCAATAGCTTCTTTACAGCTTCCATATGTCATTTCCTTTATATCGAAAATCCATTGATTTTCGAAATACAGGAAACGACAGACGGAGGAAAAAAATGAAACATTGCTCCATTTTAGGACGGGATTCTCCCATCCTAAAGTGTTGCATAAAATTCGTTCCGCCTCAGCAGTCTGAGGACCGGAACTATTAGACAACCGCCAACGACGGTGTACAAGATCATAGACCTCAGACAAGAAGTATCTTGCGGTCAATTTTTTTCGCAGAAGGCAATAAAATAGGAATACAAAAAGATCCCATGATGCCAAACCAATAGATGGTAGCACATGTGATCTTGGTTTTGAACACAACAGTAAATATTTTAATGGTCCACTAATGGCTAAATAAAGCCAAATACTTACGTTGGATTGGGCCCACGCACCAGCATTGGGCCCAACGAAATCAGGCATTCCACTATAACAATAGTGGAACGCCTCTACACTGCCACAAGGACATACCGGCAATAGGGCTGCAGGAGAATCCGAATCCACGTCAAAGTTGTCATCTGTCGGATTGGCCATGTCCACAGCCGGAGGGTCCATGGGAAAGCTATCATCCGTCAGGGTGATAGGGTAGTCCATATCCAAATGTTGAGAGCCGAAATTGTCATCTTTCAGGGTCGCCTCCCGCGCCTCCCGCACCTGGGAACGCGTAAATGGTCGACGCGAAAACACCATATTTTTCGTGACATTCTTCCTCGTCTTTCGGTTGACTCTAACCTTCGGAATGAAGGGAGATCCTCGGACTCGGTTGACTCCCACCTTCGGTCTGAAGGGAGTTGATGAAGATTCCTCCACTTTGGGCTGTTGGCGTACAAGTAGGAGAGATCCTTCGCCGTCTCCAACCCTCGGGCTGAGGGGAGAACCTTGGTTGACTCCAACCTTCGGAACGAAGGGAGTTGTTGAAAATCGCTTCATGATGAGATGATTGACGTACAAGTAACTCGATTACTGATACCATTTCATCGAAATCGAGCGATATATATACTAGAACAAATCGTTGTAATAACATTAAGGTTTGCACTTTTTCGAATCGACAAACAAACCAACCGTTCGAACTTTGGGCCACGCGCGACTCACGCGAAGCGCGCCAATGCCCAATGCAAACGAATGCATCAGCAATTTCAAATGACACACATTTCAAGCAAAATGCCAATAATTGACAATGATAATGATATATGATTTCTAATTTCAGGTTCAATGTAATGAAATATTTGGAAAATGGGATTTCTTTTTCAGACATATAATGACAAGATTTTTTTTTCCCACCTCACCCACGAGAGAGCTGCAAAAGAAAGGGGAGAATCTAACCAGATAAGCCATCCAATGTAAGGCACCATCCTACGTAAGTATAGTTCCAATAGGAAACCGACATTCCCATTTCGGTTTCAGTTGAATGCAAGATTCGAATGGGAATTTCATTTCGGTTTCAGTTGAATGCAAGATTCGAATGGGAATTTCATTTCGGTTTCAGTTGAATGCAAGATTCGAATGGGAATTTCATTTTTTTGAAATTCTGGGATTTTTTTTTTGTTGGGAATTTCAATCAACTCTCACTTAGTCATATTTTACATAAGCACAATAATGGTCAATATCCAGAATAATTTTAAAACAGAAAAATCGTTTTTATAGTTATACCAAAATAACTTTCAAATAATTATATTTTACTAGAATAATTTTGAACATCATCTTATTATGAAGCAATATAATCTTTAGCAGCCTAGTTACATAACAAAGAAATAAGTAATCATCTTAATACAAACACAATAATAAATATATCTATATCTTGAGAGCATCGACATCTGGGATTTAAGAGAGCAGATTTCATCAACAGCTGAAAGTAAATTGTGGGCTCAAATTATTCAACATTTTGAGTAAAGATTACTCCTGAGAGCAGAGGACGGAAGGTAGAAGGTATTGGGCATCTTTGGAGAAAAGGAATTCATCACATAACAAAAGGATAGATCATCAATTATGAAGGATCATATACCACAGCAAACTAATCAACAAATTTATCAACTAACGTACAATGCACAAAATACAAAATCAGCAGCAACATATGACACATTCTCGAGCATACCTCTTTTACGCATCAATGGCAATGCAACTTAAGAATAATTGCTTAAATTGCTAATGAGGTACCGTAACACGCAGTCAATTATATTACCACTTGAGAGTGACGTCATTACCATATTCGTAAATTCATGACATGATCGAGGAGAAGGTTGTTCCTCCTGAGGCGTAGAGTGAAGGCAGATAATCCAAACCGTAAAAACATCAAGGAAAGAATGCATTTATCAAGGAAAACATTCTTTATCAACTGGAAGAATTGAACACAAAAGCGTCGAAGAACAAAAGGTTAAGAAAGGCGACATCTTTAAATTCATGGCAGTGGCCTAAGGACGAACGGCAGTACGGCAGATACCCAAACCTGATACCCGAAGTCAAACAACGTGATCTAACTGGACTAAGGCAAGAGCATACTGAACGAGATGGGAATTGTACTTCTGTGTGTTGAAACAAAAATAGAGGCTCCTAGAAGCAAATGTAGGGAAAGGGTGCGGTGTAGAACATAAGCACAGTGTTGCTACCGCCGTAATCACTTTGAAAAAAAAAAAAAAAAAATTTCCCAAACTTTTATGTGAATTTTCCAATGCGCCTATCGATTGATGGTGATAAGCTGTCGAATTTAATTTAGAAATTTTTAAAAGTTCACAAATTTTTATAAATAAGTCTGACATAAATTCTGATTACATTTTCCACAAATGCTTTTGCAACGGCTTCAGTTGTTTTGTTGATTATTGGTGTAGCAGTTATGAATTTAGTCAATTGACACTGCGTTGTTAATATATAGTTATAACCTTCATTACTAGGCAATAATGGTCCAACCAGTCATCCCAGTCATTATGAGATTCATTGACGAATTGTCTTACGAATTCATTTAGACAACGGTGATTCCTCTCTAGACTTCCAATAGTTTCTGGGTGATAAGGGGTTGAAAATGTATGAGTAATTTGTAAAATTTCATTGATTTTATTGAACACTTCATTTTTATATTCAGTTCCCTGATCTGTACGGATTACAGATGGAGCACCGTATATCAAAATGCAGTTTTCGATAAAAGCTTTAGCTAAAGTATCAGCCTGTTTATCCGGGATTGGTTGGACTATAATGTATTTTGACAAATCGCATTGTATAGTTAATGCATATCTGTTTCCTGCATCCACCAACGCCGGCTAATCCATGGCTTGTGTATCTTCCAATGGCGTTGAGACCAACCTCCTAAGCCTTGTTTTGATAAATTTAACAGCTACAGCGGTATGTGCCGCTGTTGTAAGTTCAGCTAACAAGGCCACTGAATCTACGAATGCATCCAGTGTTCCTGGTGAACCATCATATGGTTGGATCAGGGCTGTAGCGGTTTTTAAATCAAAAGTTGGTCCCAACGTCGCGGCTGACGCGTTTATAGTTTCTTGTGGCATTTTGTCGAAAGTTTTCAATTCAGCTTTAAGAATAATGGTAGATTCGTAATGTAATTGTCGAGATGATTTTATAATAAAGTTTAATTTTTTATCTTCTAGCACCTCTGTTTCACCATTGATTTTTAATTCAATAAGTGTATATAATTCATTTAATAGTTTTAACTGTTTTAATAAAATTTCTTTAGTATTTATGTTATCGATTGATTTTTTAACATTATTAGTCAAAACTTTTAATTTATTGTAATCGTCTGTCAAACTTGAACTACTCATTTACTTATCTGATTCACTTGCTGTGTGTTGCTCTTCACGCTGGATGCATCGGGATCGGTTCTGCACTTTTGGTTCAGAATATGGTTTTCACTGCATCGCTGCGACCCCTCATTGCGTAGCACACCATCGGGGGTAAATTTTCTTCGTCCGAGGATTTCTGCTGCGTATCACTCAGTGGTAGGCTCGGATTGGCACTGATCGAAAATTTTGCTCGATGATTCACGCTGCTGTTACTATCTGTTCTGTCTCTAATTTCATCCTTAATGACGCAGAATATGAACGCGTATATTACGATTAGGACGATTTTGAATCACTTATGGGGTTTTCACTTTGCACAGGAGAGTCTTCGCCTTTAAACTTATTTTCCGATCACTAGTCACTTAAAAGTTTTCGAACTTCTAACACTGTCACGGTCGCCATGTGGCATAGGTACCGGACTTCGGATATGAAAAGCACACGACTTAACTCATTGGATGACGGTTGAAGAATCGTCTTTATTCTGGAGGAAGCTTAAGTGGTAACCTGCTGTGATGGTAAAGAATGGTGTGCAAGAAAACAGAATCGCAACGCTTAACTTTGTTTTGTAAACTGCCTATCGTGCTTTATTGAAAACATGTGGTAACACTCAAGTGTGTTTGAAAACAAGGAAAAGGAAAGGTTTTATGCTGATTGTGTTCTTCTCGGGTCATGATGTTTTGTTGGAATGGAATGCAGGTTATGGTGTCATAAATGTTTAATTTATGACTGACTATGAAAGAGTCGTTATGGGTGGTTTGAGAAATAGACATGATGGTGTTACAAAGGATCATATTACGAGAATGACATATTTAGAGAGGATGATAATATGAAGGATCATATTACTACAGTGAATCATTTGCGACAGGGCCATTAAAAGAAGATTGTTCAACATTAGTGTAATGGCATTCGATGCCATTTTCTTCCAGAAACTCCTTGATTGTTGTAGATGTAAAGGAAGCTTTGTGGTCCATGACGAGAAAGGAAGGTATTTCAACATAAGCAAAGATTTTTACGTGTTTTAGACAGGACAGCCATGGTTAGTCTTGAAAATTTATCGCATAGTGTTAGGTAACGTTGTGTCCCTTGTGACTTCGCTATAGTGAATTGTTCCCCATAGCAGCTAGATTGTGTCTAATCTGAATATGTACCAGGAAATCGAAGTAAAAACAATGTGTGCATTCTATGTAGGTGTTCTTCTTTCGGCAAAGCATCGTTGTCGTGTCAACCCCAGTTACTAGTAGATGTGAACAAATCGCTGTCTCATTGTGCGACCAGATTCTCAATTCTTTGTGGGGGGGTGAAAAACTGGATTCCTTCCAAGTCCATCGTGCAGTCTCCAGCCCCAGAGAGACAATGTTCACCAGTCCAGTCGGCTAAGCTTTGTTGGATCACAAGTTTCCTAGATCAAAGAGAACGGACATAACACTGCAATGTGGAGATGGATTCCTTCAAGTTTAAATTTTGCAGATCTTGCGACTAAATCATCAAAATTTATGAACATGTATGAGTGGCTGCCTGGTTCAGAATTCTTAAGATATCATCAGAGTGAATGACTAAATCAAGAATGTAAACCGATGTCATCAAATGAGTTCCTGAACTATCATATGGAATGTGAAGCAATCGAAGAAACATTACTACTCTAGCATTCTGAGCTTGTCGCCATGTTACACCCTTGGCTGCAGGCTCGTTACGGAATGATCTGGATGCAGTGTTCAGTACTATATGGATCGATCTCAGATCTTTCAAGAGTTTTCTTTTCTGTTCTGAGCGGTGTCTTAACCTGTTAACCCAAACTGGACATGGGAGAGATCTCTAATAAAAAGACACAAAAAGCTAACTGAGAAGTCTCTGTGTACATGATTTGCAAGGTTTTTGATTTACCGCGAGTTTTTTTTTACCACGGTCGCTATGTGGTACTTTTGGTTACGGTCGCCATGTAGCTCTACTGATCACGGTTGTCATGTAGCCATAGTGGGTTGCGCTGTAGTTCTTTGGAGATGAAACATTGAACATATTTAGAAAAAAAATCGGCTGTTTCTTCATCACGTCGATGATATGTCACCCAGATGAATTTCTATTATTACCTGTAATTTTCCTGAAGAATAAGATTCTCAGAAATTCTCAGTTTTCATTCTACTAAAAACTTCTCAATTGACTTTATTCAAAAATGTATCTTACATAAGTTATCCGTCCCAAGCAAATATGAGGATTTAAAAAAAATTAAGAACTTAAATTTAATGTTTGAACTAGAACGAAAACACTTAAGTGATCCGTCACTTGAGTTCAAAAGATTGAACTCTGATAGCAAACACTAAAAATTTTGAACTCTGATAGCTGTTGGGTGGCACTACTGAGTAGTTCTCAGTAGGCCTATCTACGCGTACTTCGGTGAGCGGTCATCAGAGAAACTTCTTCCTTTGACTTCTACTTACAAACTGGGCATATGTATATTTCATTTACTTGAACAAAGTTTATGTATTCATTTCATTTGTGGAATTCAGTAAGATTTCTTTGATATCCTCCCACTCTTTTGGGTTTGCCGGAAGCGATCCAAATTTCTCTGGCATCTCTGGTAATTTTGGATTTTATAAAGCGGATAATTTGTTTCCATTTAGGGAAATCATCCTCGAATTCTAGTAAGTCTTCCAAAGTTTGGTCGACATCCTCAAGCCATGCGAGGGTTTCTTTCCTGTTTCCCGAAAAAGTCGGATTTTTTTTAATTTGGTCAAGTTTCCGACCGTCTACTGTTTAGTGAGTTGATCGTGTCGATCAACGAATTCTGGTTTTCGGTTAATTTCTTAACCTGGTTTATCAGTTGATCTTTGGTGATTTCACCTGAGGCTTCACCACTTGACTTGACGTCTGGGTTCATTCTTTATTTTATTTATTTTTTTATTTTTTTTCAAACGTTAAAATATTGCACTTCCTAAGAGATTTTAGAAGATATCCTCTCTTTTCAAAACTTTAGGTGAGACGAATATCGACGAATGTAGTGTAGTATTTAGACAAACGGAAACAAGCTAGAAAAAAATCATAACAATCGTTTAAAAAATACAACGATTGAAAAAAAATGTTATGAATACGTAATTGAACAGAATAGGTTAAAGATCGCACAACAAGAATTTGGAAATTTTTAAGCCCGCACTGCGATTTTCAAACGGTAACTGCACATCAGTAAACACACTGCAACGCTGTGGAAAATCTATCATTAAACAATTTCAATTTTGAATTAGTTATCATCAATTATTCACAAGTTGAAAAGTACGCAACAACTGCAACTTCCGTTTCATTCTGGTTCAGAGATTTCTTTTACTTTCTATTAACATAAAGAAAATCACAAAGGAAGAGAATTCATAAACAATTATATTTTTTTCCAATTTTTAATTTTTTTATACGAATCATGAGTGGCTATACGCCTCATAATATACGATATCGTTATCTTCATTTATATATCCAATCTCGATAAATTCGCCCATGGCGAATAGATAAACAAGTTCCTCTCCCGGGATGAACATCATTTCTACGCCATTTATTATAATGATATCGTAGTCCTAAAAAAAGGAGAAAGTAAAAAAAAGGATAATTCAAGATTTATATTTTTTTTCTTTTATAAAAAAGGAGAAGAATGAAGTTTCGAAAACTTATAATTGTAGCTCGGTTTATTTTTTTTCCAACACGGTCCTGGGCTGATGTTAACGAATCAGAATCTAAACCAACAATAAACTAAAACTATTCATAGAGAACCTAGGGGTTTATCAAACTTGTTGATATAAACAAAAAAAAACATAACGAACACTCCCCCAGAATTCGAGTCAACAATTCATATTAGTATAGAAAACGATCTCTAGTTTATATTGCATCAGCACTACCAATCGCTAAAGTCGATTGATGATACGCAGTATTATGAATCAATGTGCTGATAGCATAAAATGATCCATTCACAATATATAAGTTACTGAACGATTTGCGGAGGGTTTTGTGTTTTAGGGTATCCTCCGTTGTTTACAAATGGTCTCGGTGGGGGAGGTTTATTAGATGGCGGATACATGTGGGTTTGCGCTACTTTTCGATTTTGTCTATCGTCAAAATCATATTCACAATTTCTGCGTGCAAGTTTGTTGGCCTTTTCATTGGCAAACTGGTAAGCTTGGCACAAAGTAGTGGGTTGTAAAATCCCTACGTGAGACGAGTACGGCTCATCTAACCCGTCTATGAATTTTTCCAGACAAAGCTTGTCCGTAAATTTCACTAGTTCATCTGGATGTCGCCACTGACTATCCATCTGAATATGTGTAGAAATCCCTGTATAGCAATCGCTGATTGCTGTATAAAAATTCCTTACTGTGTTTCGATTTTGTTTGAGGGAGAAAAGTCTCTGTAAAAGAGCAGACAATTCTCTTTTGTCCCCATAAATAATTTTCAGTTGTGTTTTAATCTTGTCCCACTCAAGCGGAGTTCCACTAGAGGCCAAAAGATCTCCAGCTTTTCCAACAATTTTATTCCGAATTTCCATGAGCCAAAGCTCATAAACATTCGTCCCAATCAAATGATCGTATTGTCTGATGACACGATCGGCGCATGTAATCCAATGGTTTACTTGCCTTGAATTACCCGAAAAATAGGTAGGTAGGTTCTTGATGAGGTCAGGAACCTTGCCTCTTTGACATTCTACATCGATATTTATCACAGGATTCCTTGGCACAGCTGGTGCTGGAGGAATCGCTGCTTCCCTCGAGTTAGCTGGGTCAGGATTTGCTCGCAATCTGTCCGAAACCTGATCCTGCCTTTCTTCTAATTCTGCTATGTGTGCGTTACGATCATTCAGCATCATATTAAGATGTTCGATTTGCTGTTGCAAATCTTCGACCTGGTCGCTTCTTTCTGCCATATTCCCTGAACGAAGACCTGGTCTCATTAAAACTGATCAAATGCAATATTACAAGTGTTCACCAAAATTCGGAAAAAAAATCACAAGCTTCAAAAACGTCTAAATAATACGTCAAAAAAAAAAAAACAAAATATAAAAATATTACACACAGTTCAATTCCTGCTTCACTCTCTCTCTTATCACTCTTTCCTGAATAAATGGTTTAGCACAAAATTTGTTCTTGTCAAGAAAATCACATAAAACACCTAATCCAATCACTTATTCACTTAATCAAAATCTCTTAATCACTTAAAAAAAATCACGAAATTAAAAATAAAGGAAACTGGGGGACTCACCACTAATCAGCGATAATCCGTCGCCAACGTTTTCACGGATGAGCTCCCGTCCGAATGCGCCGTGCTGTCGTCTCTCGTTGAAGTAAAACGCCTCGTCCCTGGCACTTTCCAATAGGCTGCTGCGATTCCAAAGCTGCTCGTCCCTGGGTTGTTTTTCCCAATAGGTTACTGCTTGTCTGAATGCTGCTGGTCCCTGGTTGTCCAATAGGTGGAAGTTTTTCACTCGCGAAGTTTAAACGACTAACACTTTGCGCATCCTACCGACTGCGCCAAAAATCGACCGGACCTTCGGGTACGAGTTTTTAAAAAGAACTTTCCTGGCTGAAGGCCTGATCAAGAATAATTTTATTAACTTCCAAAGTGTTCTTCATTGGTTTGCTTATGAACTACTTAGTTGCTATCGTGGTTGACCGGATAGGTGGTGTCTGGTGTCGCGCGATGTCAGCAGAACGTGGAATGCTGATGGGTCGCGCGATTGTCGTCGTCGTCGTCGTTGATGTTGTTGTTGTTGTTGCTGTCTGTTGCTGTGCCCTGGGCGCGGGCAATGTGGGAATAATGCTTATGTTCGATATGGCTAAGTTCTGGGTTGATGATGGCGGTGTGGGCCGTTCAGTAACTTATATTTTCGTGTATTCCAAATAAACTCGATTATCCCAAGAAAACTTTTGGGTTTATTATACATATTTGAAAATCATGTCACTTATCGACATAAACTATTTATATCGTCCCTCTAGAACATGGATTCCCAACCGGGGTGCTGCGGACCCCAACCACACATTAACCTCGTCAAAAATTATTTTTATAGACTCATTTTTATGCAATGAAACTGTTTAAACCGCCCCCCCCCGTTTGATTGGGTTTCCATCAAACGGAATCGAATCTCTCAACGTCGACGGTGTTTGGAGGCTCTTCTGTCGTCGTCGTTCTGCTTTTATTGCCTGCTGGTGGGTTCGCAGCTAATGCTGAGTTTGCACCTAGGTAGCTTAATTGAAGGGAGATGCGGGACATCTCCATATCTCTCTCTCTCTCTAATGTGGCGATTTACTCATTGCGGTCAGCTCTGGCACCCGTTTCTGCACTTTGGTTTGATTCTGCCGCACAGCTGATGCGAGGGACACGTCCGTCATTAGGGGTAAGCTCTTCTTCAATTGCATTCAAGCGTTGGTTCCATGTTTCCGGCATTTTTCTGTTGTAATTATTATGTATATTTTTTATCACTTAATCACTTTTGCTCTGTATTATTCACTATTCCACTTTTTGATTAACTAGTCTTATATTTTTGTAGATCCGTACGTTCGCTGGATGGTGGTCTGTAACCTAACGATGTGTACACTCGCCAGGGCCTGAGGGCGAAAACACACACACTTCACTCGCGGCACTGAGTGGAGTTCTACTACACTGTTTATATTCTTCACTGTCATTTAATTGTTTAAACTTGCGGTTGATCTCCCGGAAGTATTCCAGCAGATAATTGATTTCGTCGATCAAGTTGGACATGTTGCTTTTTTTTACTTTGCTGTTTTCGGCAACAGCAACGCCTTATTGTTCGTATTGAAGATTATGATTGATCTCCTCTCTGGAGCCACCATGTAAGATTACGGTACCGCGTAGTTAACGCAAACGATTGAGTTATTACGCGATGGGCCGTGGTTGAATCAAGGATTTCACCTATTCCATGGGCCACAAACGGTTTGTATTGTCTGCGCTCAGAGTTCATCCAGGTTAGTACGCTTTTAGAGTCTGGCCAATATGTTGATTTGGTAACCTTGAACCGCGTTTCCCTTTTTATAGTGTAGGTCAGTCGGACGGATCAACTACGCTCATTACAAACGAGAGTACTTCCCTTTTCGTTGGTTGTCTTATCTTACAGTACACCTCTTTAGACAGTATCTCGAGTTTCACTTTAAATCCAATGCTGTTCCAGTATACCCCAAGAACATTTTCGGAGACGTCCTCCTTGTTTTATCGTACTTCTTATCTGCTGAAGGCAGGGCTTAGGGCAACTATATTGAAATTCTATCCGTCATGTATTTTCTCTTAATTAAGGAATCGTCTCTTGTACTACTCTAGGGGTGACTAGACTAAACGCCGCGTGAGCTAGGCTAGGAAAGTTTTTGGCTGACGCCGACGCCATTTGGTTATTGTAACCAAAATACACGTTTCCATCGACTGCAGCAATCGCGGTAGCTAGATGCTGATGTCGCGCATTTCCTTTGGTATAGTTCGCAGTAAGCGTTTGTCATTTGAGCAGAATTTTGTGATGTAGACACGTCCTGCGCCTTGATAACTTGGTCGACGGCTCTTATGACGTCTTCTAACGTGTTGTAGCGTTATCCTCGTAGTCATCGACATAATGTTGATTAATAATCGGTGACAGCGCTAATGGATATTTTTCCTTTAAACGCTTGTTATGGCTGGGGCTTTTCGGCTTACAAGGACGGTCTCAACGCGGTTGAGATTAAAACTGGAATGAATTTATTTCACTAAACTTAGTTTGGAGAAGGCGTGACAATGACATACATGTGTTTGGGTCGGTTATTGCAGACATGAGAAATGCATGCATGGGCACATGCTGTGTAGGCAAGTTTATATGAGCTCGAGTTGGATTACTGAGTTTATCGTGGCAATCGGTCCTATTACTGGTTCACAAATCTAGCATTGAGTGATTTGAATTCTATGAAAGACACGTTCCTGCTGAGGCAGCTAGAACGTGTTAGGTGAAACTTATTATGGCTAATTTGGTCTACAACACGCTCCGCGTTATGGTTCTTCACTGCTTGTGCGCATAACGGGAAGCAAGTTGAACCGAAAGTTATAACTCGCTTGACATACCAGTCGGGGTAACCTTGCTTAATGCAGTCTTGCCATAAGAATCTTTGCGCGTTTCGATCATCTTTTCGTATTATAACCTGATGGAACATTTCTTCGATGTTGCGCCACAGACCGCGTATTTTTCTTCCCGGAATCTGTTAAGGATTCCGAATAGTGATGTTGTACTATCCGGTCCTGTTAACGTCGCCGTGTTGAAGGATTGTCCCTTTGTTTTGGATGCCGCGTCGAAGACCAATCTCTTAGTTTGGGCGTATCCTGATTTTTGGATAATTATGAAGTGCGGTAAGTAGTATAGACGCTTTGCTTCCGCGATCATTTCAACAGGCTTAGGCTTCCTGGCACATCTCTTTGCGACGAAGTGCCTTGCCCACTTTTTCTAGCACTGGATCTTGTTTCAGTTTGTTTTCTAGACCCATAAGTCGTTTAAATGCCACATCGTAGCTACGTGGGAATACGTGGTTGTCCAACTTCCAAAGTTATCCAATCTCGTACGTCTCTCCTGAGCTCGTGCTTGATGTCCTCCCTTGAGGAACTGGTATGAGCCGCTTATTCCTTCATAAGTACTGCTGTTTACCTAATCCATATCATTTCCCAACATGCTACAGGGCGTTCACGATTCACTTTTACCGCTGCAGTTACACGGTTATTGTGTAAAGAACTGACGCGAGTAGTAGCTAGATTTTTCACTGATAGCACGGGAGAGAGGCGTACGAATGAGTGTTAGTCTCTTGAACAAGATTCCTTGTCGGATTATCGGATTAGTTATCACTCTTCGCCGGTCAGTTCTTAATAATGTAAAGGGGTTTGGTTTTCCTGTTTTTTAGGCCTCTCGATTAGCTCTTTGTTGGTCTGGTGTCCTGATTCTTTCCGTTTTGTTGGGCTCTTTCACAGAGTACACTGAACTTCAAAGCGCTTATTTGCGCGTTTTGGAAGTTTAAATTCTATTTGTTTAGACACACTTTGAATGTACGCTTGAGCGCGCGAGGTGTTTTCCCACAGTACGAGTACGGAATTTTGTTTTGAGTCGTATACTTCGCGCGGCACTGAGTGGAGTTCAATTACACTGTTTATACTCTTCACTGTCTTTTAAGTGTTCAAACTTCCGGTCGATCTTCCGGAAGTATTCCACTAGATAATTAATTTTGTTGATCAAGTTGGACATGCTGCATTTTTTTACTTTGCTGTTTTCGGCAACAACAACGCCTTATTGTTCGTATCAAAGATTATGATTGATCTCCTCTCTGGAGCCACCATGTAAGATTACGGTTCCGCGTAGTTCGCGCGAACGATTGAGTTATTACGCGATAGGCCGTGGTTGAATCAAGGATTTCATCTATTCCATGTGCCACAAACAGTTAGTTTTTTCTGTGCTCTGAGTTTATCCAGGCTAGTACGGTTTTAGAGTCTGACCAATATGTTGATTTGGTAACCTTGAACCGTGTCTTCCTTTTTATAGTGTCGGTCAGCCGGACGGATCAAATTCGCTCAAAACAAACGAGAGTTTTTTTCGTTGGTCCACTCACATAGTCCGTCCGGGGACTATGCATTCGGATCAAAAACTTCTGATACTTCTTTGTCCCCGACCTTAAGCCATTCCTATGAAGTTAGCAGTGCCTGAGCATCAGGTTGCTAAAGGGAGATTTCAGTGTACACCGAAGTGTATTGAAACGCATAGCTTTGGAGTCAGAACAAGACTGTCCTGGTACTGAAACCGAAGTTCCTTTTATTTAGATTTTCAATCGATTATTACAATGTAAGTACATACGCATAAAAGGGATAGATAGATATACGCCTGGGGCGGCGGTGACAATATTTCGGCAATAACTTATTTGGTAGAACATGAGCTATAGCGCATCGTCCAAACGAACGATAACCAACGAGTAAAAGTGCAATCAGCAAAACATGTGGCGCACTGCGTACTCGAGTGCCTCGATGCAAACTGCTTACGCATGTTGCACCGAGGCCATCGTTCGTACCCATGCGGACCTGACCTATTCTGTTATGATTCTGTTGTGATGTACCATTCTGAGTGTTTTTATTGCTAACGCTGATTGATGAAGGAAAAATGTTTTGGGTCGATGCGTGTATAGCACAGCAGGAGTTGCGTCGAATCGGAGACCGTACAACCCACTGATGTTCAGCATCGCCGCCCTAATGTGTCCAAACATCACCGTCATCCCGTCGCAGTGGCACTCCGTTTGATCGTTGACCTTGGTTCTCACTTGACGGACCCGTTCGCCTCCAGCCTCAGGATAGTGTAAGCCGTCCAGATAAATGAAGTTATTTTGATCGACTCATCCACAAGCTTCCAATCTGCTTCCTTGAAACCAAACAGGAATCCCACGAATTCGTGCAGATGGAACAACAGGTATCGCATATGCAAGTTATCATCAGCATTTCTTATCGGCTTCTCGAGACCACCAGTGGTTATTTCCTGGCCATGATCTCCTCCCTGGAGCCACCATGTAAGATTACGGTACCGCGTAGTTAACGCAAACGATTGAGTTATTACGCGATGGGCCGTGGTTGAATCAAGGATTTCACCTATTCCATGGGCCACAAACAGTTAGTATTTTCTGTGTTCTGAGTTTATCTATGCTAGTACGGTTTTAGAGTCTGACCAATATATTGATTTGGTAACCTTGAACCGTGTCTTCCTTTTTATAGTGTCGGTCAGTCAGACGGATCAAATACGCTCAAAACAAACGAGAGTTTTTTTTCGTTGGTTCACTGCATTGTCAAGTAATGCGGAACATACTGGTCTATTGTAGTGATCTGATCCGGTATAAGGACTGAGGAGTTGTCTTAGATCTGGTTAGGTAAAGAGATAGTATTATTGATCTGCAGGACTATCTCGGCAGTGTCGTGAGATAGGAGATAGATATCATGATTGGGCATAATCTCTACACCATCTTTGATAGTGAGGAAGTTAGAAAGATTCTTCCCCGCCATCATACGTTGCTCACTCATACGATTTCCATCTGCATCAATGCGTATGGATGCGTGTACTCATGAATATCAGACGAAGCTAAGAGACCAGCAGAAACTTGCTTGACCAACGGATATCCAGCAGCATCAGAGTATCTACAAGAGGTGATGTTTTGACGAAACAGCGTCTCAGTCAGACATTTAGAATACTTCGCTCTGATTTCATGCAGCGGACAATAATACGTGACTGTATGTTTTATACACGTGTCGAAATTTGGAGTCCACACCTTACTAGAGGATATCTCTCGGACAGCTAAATCCTAGCTATCTAGTATAACATATTCAGTATCACTTGCTATTTAGATAAGTGCTCTGTTTATCGATAATACAATCCCTACATACTCCTTCAGTAACCTCGGAGTTATCAGCAGTCCGGAAACAGAGAAGGGTTTATGTTGTATGGACAAAAGCATGAATTTACCTAGCTGATATACTAATGTTGGGTCTGACTGATAAATAGATCCCCTCATGTCATCCTGTGTGAGGATTTTAGTCTTTATCTCAGAAGGGGGGAGGAAATCGGGGGTGATTTTCCCGTTGTAGGCTACATTGACACCTGAAGTTACTGATACGAACAAATCTTGGGGCAATCTACCTACGATTAGGCACCATAAAAAATGACTCCGCATAGCTACACAGCTCAGCTCGTTTCTAATGATATGTATTTGTTTCTCAATAGCCGGTATTGTTACCGTCGTCAGTTTGTTAAAGCTCTATATGATAGATCTCACAGCATAAGTAGTCTGTGCTTGACTCACTGAAAGCCTATTGACCTCATCCATCATTCGTTGTGCCCTTTGGGCAACAGACCTTACCTGTATGGTATTATAGATACTGATCCCAAGAACCCGGCAGCGGTCAAAAGTGCTACTGTTACAAGTTCTCGCCTAGTGCGTGCGGGAGTAGAGGAGATGAACGGAGACCTGTATTCAGGGATGCGGTTCTTAAGTGTTGTCATTACATTATCTATCAGAATTTTCTGCCTTTTCTGCCTCCGTTACCATATTTTCTTCTTCACTGCAATGCGACAGGTGATAGTCAATATCTAGTCGGTCGGGGACAATTAAGTGCACATTTTCATACATAAAATATACCGCGTGCTTGGGTAAACCATGATTATAAAATTTGCTCAACTCTATATACACATTTTATGATGCGGATTTTTTGATCTAAAGGACTGATATTCTTACTGACTTAACTACGCTAACGCTAAAGGACTGATATTCTTACTGACTTCACGTTGGGCGCCAATGTAACAAATAAATTGGAACCCTACAAATGTTCATTTTATTTTCCATATCGGGCCCCACGTTTGGGAACTAGATACGAAAAATAAAGTGGAACATGGTAAATGCACAAAACACAAACATGCAACACATAACATAAATTGTGCCCAGTTATCTAAATAGATAACGAAGTCCAATCCCAGGATGACGAGGTTTCCTTATTGTTCTTGGTCCATCAGTCAATCCTGTAATCGTGTTTCTTCTGGTGAAGGCATTCTGATTTGGGCAACTACACAAAACCGTCTGTCGTTTGATGTCCGTGTCAGGGGATGGCTTGCGTATTTTATACTGGATCGCTGCCCGAATGACTGGAGCGCTACAAATGCGAATTGAAGTCGGGGACAGATTACAAACCAATAACATACAAAATTATCTGACGGAATATTCACAACAATTTACGAAGAATTTTTCATGCATTGGAGAATGCAATTCATGGTAAATTCTTAAAACTATTTTACAAGCGTAACAACTACTTTATAAAACGTAACAACTACCTCACAAACGTAACATGGGTCCAGGATTCGAAAGATATCCGGTTGCCCATTTACTGCGGGTGCAGCAGCAGCGTTAGCTGCTATTTGATTCTGCTGCAATTGATTCGCTGCTCGGAGTTGCGCATTTTCTTGCTGCAGTGTATTTACACGTTGCTCCAGTGTGCTTAGAAGATTAAACATAGCTTGTATGACAGTCGATGCGTTCCTTGACGAGGCATACGAGAAGTCCGTTGGCAATACAGTCCATGCTGTTTGCTGCTTCTCCTGCAATTTGGCGAATAGATATCAGCATCGTATCTACTGCGTCGATGATTTTTAGCATTATCGACTTAGCATTCTGCTTCTGTGGGCGCTTAAACTTCAATACCTTCTGAAAATGTCCTTCGAATGCCATTCGCTTCTTGTAGAAGCGTTTTTCAAGTTTCCTCCAGGCGTCGTAGAAACTCAGGCCGGAGTCTTCAAACGCCTTACAGTGGCTCTGGTATATTGTCTAAGGATCGGAATAGGATATGGACAAGTTAGTTGTGAAGTCGTTTTCTTCTCCATAGTTGGACAAATATTTGAACGGGCCAGGGAACTTGAACGCATCCTCTGCCGTCTGTCTATTTCTGAACCCCATCTCTGCTACGATAGCTTTGAGTTGCTCAATCTCGTCGACGTCGCCACTTCCCGTTTTACTCATTTTGTTTAGTGTAGATCAAATGTCAGAAATATGTTTACTCACCGTAAGAACGTCGATAGTATTTTGTTCGTTGTAATGGATAACTTTGATAGCGTGATAGCATCCGGTATGTCTTCGAGTAATTGTTTTAGAGTGTCGATGTTCAAAATGGAGGTGATGATTGATGATCTCGAGGTCGTTCATCATAAGGTCATCCAAACTTGCCTGTGCGGTTATTTCCTTGATTGCGTTTTTGAGCTTCTGAATCTGGTCGTTGATATTTTGATTTACCCTATATTGTTGATTATTTTGATCTATTAGATCATTCATGGTATTTCTTATTTTTTTTGCCATAGTTTTAGCAACATCTGCCGGAATTTCTTCCGGCTAGAAGGTTGCTGATTGAATCAACTTCCTTAGTAAAGCCTTGGATATAATTGTTCCGAATTATTATGGTTTTTAATTTTGAAAGAGTGACATCCGATGTAGATTTATCCGAGCATGCAAGTTTTATTGATGACTTCATCAAAGTCGACAGGTACAACGCTAAAGAGCTCTCTAGCTTTCCCTGTTAGTTTGGTCATACTAAGTTTAATCTGGCATCCGCCATTTGATTTGCCGGAATTACTGCTTTCGCAAGGTTTACAGCATCAACTTTCGTTTGGCTCGTGATGGTTTGCCATCGTAATTTGGTAATAAGGAAGCAAGCTGCGCTGCTACTTAAATATCAAAATGTGCCATTTCTTCAGTGTTTATATTTTCAGAGTCTGGGTTTTCAGTAGTAGTTATTTGATACGATTGTCTGCGTCTTAGCAGAACTATTAGTTTAGAAAGGTTTTTAAATGAAATAATAGGGTTTGTTTCGCGCAACTTTCGGTCTAGTATTTCGTTGATTGAGAAATGAAGATTTCGAGCATATTTTATGTGTAAGTTTAATTGGCTAGGATTACTATTGTTTTCTTCCTCTAATAATTGTTTTTCTATAAATATTTTTGCGTAAATGTTTTTTGGCTAATAATGTTTTGTAAGTTATATTTTTATTTATAGATTTTCTGAGGTTGCTATAAATTTGCTGCAACTCCTCGAAAAGATTTTCAATTTCACTAAACATTTACCTTTCATATATTATAACTGCTTCGATTAAGTGCAACCGCCCCAATCTCGAGCGATTGTAAAAAAAATTAAAAAAATGTACTTTTCGGATGTGATATTTTGTGGAAAAGCTAAATGAATCCTTAAAATAGGTTATTTATTAGTTCTTATACTTAGCTGCGTTTTCCATGTCAGATTTTCAGGAGCTTAATGATTACTCTTCCTGTTTTCTTCTTTTTTTTCACAAACAAAAAACAAACTTCCTAGTCTAATGCTATGTCTTCACTATACACTTCAATATCACTTTCTAAGAACTCCCTAAATAACTTCCCTAAGCTCTGTAACGACTCAACTTCTTAATAACAACTCTTGAAAACAAAATTCTAAGCACTTCCCTCGATCAAGGGTCCGACAGCGGTTTTTATATCCTAAGATTTCAACCTACACATCAACTCTCATTACAATACATATGCACTACACTTTTCAATCATCCCCACTCTGGAATCAGAAAAGAATCCTGAAGTTCCTGAGCTGGAAAGAGATGTGCATATATCCTTCTTTCATTTGTGCTGTTCCCCCATATGATGTCTTTTTGAATCAAAGAGATTCATTTGACCAATCATATTCATCATATTTCCCCTTTTGGTTGATTACATGAACTCAAACGGTTCATTTGACCAATCGCATTCCAAAATTTTCCCCCCGAACTTGCATGCGTTTCAGCCCCTGCGCCTAGAAAAAATCTTGAGCTCGGGATAAACTTTGATTTTTCATGGCGAGTTAAAAACAAACATTGAATATATTTGAATATATTATTCTTTTGGAACCCAACCCGTTTCTACACACCAAAAGTATATTTTCAAACCGATAGTTTTTCTCATCCTTAAAAACTAAACATCATTCCATATCACTTGTGGTCCCATAAAAATCGAACCCATCATTTTATAATTTGAAGGCAAACCATCCTCATGAAGTCCGACCTTAAAGGGGCCTTTTCTATTTTTCAATCCGACCACGTCCGAGATAATTATCCATGACGAAAAAAAGTTTTCGTTCAGCATCGGGATAATTCGGGTCCCTAAAAAAAAAAAAAGGTGGGGAGAGATCGTGTCAACATCGGAATATTTATCCGTGACGAATGGAAGGGAGAGATCGGATCCACGATCGGTCTTGATCGGGATACTACGGATCCTACAAAAAATCCCTAAAAAGTGGTGGGGAGAGATCGGGTCAACTTCGGAATATTTATCCGTGACGAATGGAAGGAAGAGATCGGATCCACGATCGGTCTTGATCGGGATACGGGTCCCACAGAATATCCCTAAAGAGTGGCGGGGAGAGTTCGGTTCAACTTCGGAATTTTTTTATCCGTGACGAATGAAAGTGAGAGATCGGATCCACGATCGGTCTTGATCGGGATACGGGTCCTACAGAATTTCCCTAAAGAGTGGTGGGGAGAGATCGGTTCAACTTCGGATTTTTTTATCCGTGACGAATGAAAGAGAGAGAACGGATCCACGATCGGTCTTGATCGGGATACGGGTCCTTCAGAATATCCCTAAAGAGTGGTGGGGAGAAGATCTAATTCGTGATGAAAATGAAGTTTCCCGATTGATTGATTCGTACTCAAATATATGAAGAAAATGTCTCGTACTCAAATTCGTTCGAGAACCCCTGTAGTACGAATACTCATAATCACAGTTGGAACGATTGTTCCTTACCCCAGGCTCTCGCCTTGAACAAGTGGCTGAATCTATGCCTTGTATGAATCATTGAATGGATTCCTATCTCCATCCATCGAAACATATGCCATGTTCCATAAGAGGTAATCTGTTCTAAATGGAAGAACAAAAAGAAAACCCAAGACGGACTGTCGCTTGCAACACGCATTGCGTTTTGATCGCGCGTCCGATCGATTTTTCTCCAAACATAAACAACTCTCAGCTAAACGCCATACTATCGGTGGTCGTTCTAGAGGAAGAGTGTTTATAAATATTGTCGCATATGGTGTATGCAAAGTTTTCTCCCCTTGAACTTGAAAAGTATTCAAAGTCAGGGCTATATGTGGCTTGTTATGCTCGCAGTGGCGAGTGGATCTAGGCCAAATCGATTCAATTGTAATTGATTGGTCCAATGTAAATTTGGACACTCAAAAACACTCAACTACTGCTTTTAATCAAATATGCCAACTTGTAACAAACTGCCTTTTTACAATGGGCAGTTTGTTGCATAAGTACTGCTGTAGAGCCGTGCGGTCACGGCACTGGTTGTTCACCTTGATCACCACGGATTTCTTTTTGTTCTACCGTAAAAGCACGCCAAACTTTCACTTTGGCATAACACTGTAATTATAACTTTTCCAAGAAATCCCTTATCTCTTAACACTTATTTTCTTATCACTAAGCTCCACGAAACTTGCGCAGAATACCACCATAGAACCAACAACAACAAAACGATACGGGCGACGTCGAACGGCCGGCAACGGACCCCGCGGACAGTCCAAAACGCGCACCACAGCAATACAACAGCCGCCCCGGCGTCAATCGCGGGTCTTTTAACTTGCCGTCGCAAGAACTCATTCTCCCGATCTGAAAAGAAAAAAGAGAAAAGACTGTCTATACTGTATTGTTCAAAGTGGAAAGACGCACTTCTTGTCTTGTGGTACGTTCCACTTGTCTGTTCAGGTGTCCCGTGTAAACTTTTGCTAAAACGCTCAGTAAGGCGATTGACGCGAAAAAGAACTTTTCCCTGGGAACCCCGTGAATGAAGTTTTCTAGGGGGTTGCAGGAAAGCTTATTGATTAACTTTGTGTTTACCACTTAAGTTTTTAATTTTTTTGTGGAGGTCCTGATAGTATGAATTCCGGTGCAATAATAGTTTTGTTAGCCCCAGTATCAATAAGGAATTCAAAACTCCCATCATTCTTCCTGGGGATTTCTAAATATGGAAGGAAGTTATACTCATCATTCGGTTACCGGTTGTTCGATATCCATGCAAAAATTTAACTCTTCTGCTTGTTCCTCAAGTGGCTGAAGTGGCCATGTTCTGGATCTTGAACGTACTGAAATTCTTGGCTTTGATAGTTGGGATGCATTTCCAAAGGTGCTTCTTAACATTTCATGCATGTTAACCTGTGTTGCATTTTTGAAGGAAGCAAACTGTTGGCCTTGGACTGTTTTGGCGATTCTGGCCAGAAGGGTCAGGTTTTATGTATGGAATCGCTAATTGGAGGAGTCTGGGCACGAAATTTTGTTGAAATGGTCTAGCTACGCCGTTATTGAATCGGGGTGTAAACCCGGGGGAATTCTGTGGAACTTGGCGATAGCCAACACTGTTAAAACCACCTTGTTCCGGAGGTCTAAATGTACTTTGAAGATAAATTGGTTGTTTCTGTTGAGGGACTGTTATTATTAATTATTGGCTCTTTATTATGGGGATTTTCAGCCCGAGGCTGGTTCATCCCCCAGGGACTGTTATGTTTTGTTTTTGTTATAAACTGTCTGGAGTATTCTTAGAGTTCTTTTGCCGTAAACGCGATTGCGGGCGAGTTGATCTCGTAAGATCAGATATCGTATCGTGTAGCCCATCGACGAATGCGTTTATCATTAGGAACTCGTAAGTCCCCATAATTGCTTTAGCTTCGTTTGCTGTGTTGTTCCCTACCATGTTTTTGCATTAATGTCCGCGAGGAGATTTCTGCAAGTTTGGTTAAAATTCTGTCACTGATGGTGACCCTTGTCCTAAATATTCGATTAATGTAGAGGTGTTCTTGCAGATCGGCGAGAGACATAGCTATGTCAAATGATAGAGTATGAGATAGGGAAAGTGTGCAGAAGTGTACAATCATTTATAGTTAGTTGAATTATGGACTAGACTAGTAATTAAAATATGAACTAGTAATTATCACAAAGTTTATCACAATATGTATCGCATATGTTACGGATTAACATGCAATCATTTCTTACGTGATGTTCAAACCGATTAATCTTAAAGTTATGTTACGGTAAATTTCGAGGTGGTTTGAGCCGATTTCTTTTCAGCAGATCGCAAACTCCGGGATCCCTCGCCATCCCCGTACTCATCAACCTCTCATACAGGCCTTCCACTCCCTCATGCCTGCTACGAAAGCTTCCAGTTGCCCCAATGGGCACAGTCCCGTTCTTGGTGATAAACGCGACAATCCATGCTGGAAAGCCGAGGTCACCAGGAGTCACACCACTGGACAGGTTCTCATCCCCCTTGCATGAGCAAGTGGGAGGAATAACCTGACAGTTAGGATGGACTGAACAGACTGCCTCCACTAGGGCAGGACTCAGTTTTTTGAGCCCGATGCTTTCGTTTGGATCTGCAGGGAAGCCACCGCAGCCCTAGCAGCCTTGTCAGCATGGATCTTAGGGATCTCACGTGCCAACGTATCAAAGGACAATTCCTCTGGAATCCCCCCCAGTCGCCTCCTCCGCAAATTTCTCCAACATAGCCTTAGTCCATGGTCTGCCAGCTGCTGTAAACTGC
This sequence comes from Aedes albopictus, assembly GCF_035046485.1. Taxonomy (NCBI): domain Eukaryota; kingdom Metazoa; phylum Arthropoda; class Insecta; order Diptera; family Culicidae; genus Aedes; species Aedes albopictus. The sequence continues at coordinate 342,339,261 of NC_085138.1, forward strand.
CGGATCGTGTTCTGCGTGATGGCCTTTGCCAGTTTCCTGTCAGTGAGGCCTTCAGTCGCTACATAACAGCAGACAGCTGCTATGTCAGCCCGACCATGCGTCAGGTGTTGTCCCCCCGATTGTGCCGATGTGTCAATTGCCGATACCAGTGCTGCCTCGGTCTTGAACAGCTTCTTCACATCTGGATCAGCCATCAAGTTTGCCACAGCTGATCGTGCAAAGATTGCGCCTGCTAGTGGCGTCAAAACCACTAGCTTCATGTCCTCGGCAATACTGCTATAAGCATTTAGCACATGCAATGCACATAGTGACGCCTGCTTTACTGTGAGCTGCAGCCCTCCATATTGGCTGACTGCTGGCGCAGCAGTCGATGCAATGGACGATTTGAAGGTGGCAACTACTACGGTACCAGTTATATGGTATAGGTTGGCACCATCCTTGTGGCAGGTCTTCCAGTAAGTGGTCATCGCATTTATCCCAGCCCAAATTGGGTGGTTAGGCTTGTTGGCGCTTGTGATGGTCTTCTTCGGGTCACACTGGGCATTGTACATATTGACTGCTGTGTCAGTCAGCTCTTTCATGCGGTCCATGGTCACGGTCTCGTAATTGCGGATTTTCCAATGACGATCAGGGTCCTGTTTGGCTTTAACCTGACGTGTTGCAGGCCCTACTTCAAATAGGATTAGCTCCATGAAGTTCAAGCACTTGCTCTTAGTAGTGGCGACAGGATCATTAAAAATGCTAGGCATGATTTTTCCTAGCTCCAGGAGCAGTCCCCATACGTCCAGAGGTGATGTGCCGATCCTCTTGAAGATTTCGGTTGCATCTATTGCCTGTAGGTAATAATCTTTGTCAAGTGTCGTAGTCAGGATATTGGCAATTTCAGCATCGAAGGTGGTGAAGACTTTCACTGCATCGTCAGGAATGTCTTTGTCGATAGCCTTAGCATCCGGGGCACCCTTGAAGAATGCCTGTTTGAAGGCCATTGCGAACTGCGATAGTAATAGTGTGTGCTATTTCAATCGGTGATGCTTCTAGGTCAACTGATATAGGGGTGCAACCTTCAACGGTGTCGTCCCACGATTTGGTTTTGAATGATCCTGGTTGTGTCACAAATCGGCTTCTAATTGGGCACAATGTGCCTTCGTCAGTGATAATAGGTGTAGGATATGTTTTGCCACAAGCACAGTGGACTCGTGTTGCGGTGATGGTTCTGTACTCAGATTGCTCAACAATGTGTATAGCATAAGCATTACCGCTAGCTGTAGCGGGAAAAGGATAATAAATATCCATAACTTTTATTAATGGTCTATATGGAATTCCGTATGAAGTTCCTGATGGTTAATGATAGTCACGTCTCCGTGGTTTTGATGTACTACGAATCACTTTTCGCGACACTACTTCCATTTTTCTCCAGACTCAGCTCCAACTTTGCGAGACTTCGCTGAGATTTATAAAAAAACATTTTTTGAAAAATACTAAATCTAGATTCTAAAATTCACACTTAAAACTGAATGCACTTCACTGAGCCCTAGCCACGGTCGCCATGTAATAACAACAGATTTGACCACAATCGCCATGTAATACAATGGCTCCACCAATCAAACATACCCCACGGAGAAGGGGCCAAGAGCTGGGATGGAAAGGCGTCGGAGTAGGCCCTTTCCAGACATCAGGAACCATTCTCCTGAGCTTTCACAAACCAACCAATGGCTCCCAGACCAGTATAAGACAGGGACAACACACAGGCTGCTCGCCAGAATCCAGCCACGGCTTCATCGTCGGAGGCCTCAGCATAGCCCTCAAGGAACAGGATTGCTAGCTGTTTGGCAAGCGAGGTGCCCTCGTTGATCAGTCCCCAAAATGACTTCATAAACTTGCAGTTTGGGTGGTACAAAGACATTAGAGGATACAAGTTCAGTTGGTCCGGATGTCCGAACAGGTTGAGGAGTCGCTCTTTGGTGGTTCTTTGAATGCGATAGGCCATATCAAACTCGTCCTCCTTTGTCATCAAGCGGAGAGAGTTCCCCATGACAGGAGCTGTGTGTTGAAATGCTGTAATCATCTCCTCCCGATCTGGAGCTCCAGTATCCCCATGTCGGGATCGTTTTCGAGGGTAAGTCTGAATAGAACTGAATCCGTTGACCACATTCAGTGCGACTGATCGAAGCTCAGTCCGACTCCGTGGAGAGTCGGGTAGATCCGATCCTTGTCCATTGCTTCGGCTCCCGAGTACCACTGGAATCACCCAACCTCTCTTTTACTAGGCATATCAATAGTCCGTTTGCGATGCAATCGAGAGACTGAGGGCCCTCGGCTGAAATTTGCCGTGCGGTAGTTGACATCGTATCAACTGCATCTATGAGGGATAAAATTCCCATGGCAGATGGGTTCACTGCTTTTTTTATCTTAAGTGTTTTGGAGAAGTAGCCTTCAGTAGGCTATACGCTTCTTGTAGAAGTGCTCTTCCAATTTGGTCTATGCGGCGGGGAATGAAACTCCCGAGTTTTCCATCGCCTCGCGACGCTCCACCCATCAAAGTGTTGTCCAAGTTCGGGTATATCTGGCTTCGCGGTGAAGCTCTGGGTGGTATGGCGTACGTTCGTGCCCAGCTACGAAGTCTGGTTTGTGTCCTCATGACCTTTTGGATTAATGGGGCCCGTCGTTCAGATGGTTTGTTTGTCTCCAAGGTTCTGCCGTGTGGGAAAGTTTACGCCTTAAAAAATGTGGTTGAGATGGCTGGGAAATATCCTACAGAGTATGCTACAAGAGATTATGATTAATCTCCTCTCTGGAGCCACCATGTAAGATTACGGACTCGCGTAGTTCTCGCGAAGGTTCGAGTTATTACGCGATGGGGCGTATCTTGCCAATTCGAATCAATCGTGGATCGTCCAGGTTACTTCAAGAAGTGCCTGTCGAAATTGGTGTGATTCCTTGCCCACTGTTGCTGCTCCTTTGGCTGCTGTGTACGTATCTCCTGAGATCGTACTTGATGTCCTCCCTTGAGGAACTGGTATGTGCCGCTTATTCCTTTACAAGTCGCCAGCTCACTGCCTCCAGCTCAGCATCGCTGTCTGGCGTTGTTAAAATGCTTACGGAACCTTATTGGGGGGGGCACTGAACTTCACTCGCTCTCGGTCGATGTTATAGTCGATTTTTACGCACCGTTAAGTTCAAGGAGTACACTACCGTACGGTCATGGATTAACTACCGCTCGTTTTGACGAATGAACGCTTGATTTGATCACTCAAGTTCTGCTGCTTATTCTTGTATGTTTCTCGCTGGCGTGGAAAAATTCCACTCGAGATACTCGCGTATCTTAGCGATCAGTCCTACCAATTCACGTGCTGCTTCCTGGGGCTCGTCCAGGGACACTGCGACACCAGCCGCTAGTAAATAAATGTGATCGGCTAAACGTGACCTCTTCATGGGATGAACTACTTCTCGACCGCACTTCCGTCTGAATTTGTTGTAACTGGCATACTCAGAGTGCGTACAGCGCATCATCGACGAGACGATGGTCCGTCCGTCGAGGTTGACACCACGCACTTTTCAATTCACTTAGGCACTGATTCATTCACGTCTTATTGTTCGTATTAGAGATTATCTCCTCTCAAGAGCTTCCATTTAAGATGACGGACTCGCGACTTAGGAACGTCAATAAGTAATTTTTGAGCGAAGCGAATTTTTAACAATTCGATCCAGTTGAAAATGCTGCACTTTTTCGGCAACACCAGCGACTTATTTTTCGCATAAGAGATTATGATTGATCTCCTCTCTGGAGCCACCATGTAAGATACCGCGTAGTTCACGCTAATGACCGAGTTATTACGCGATGGGCCGTATCTTGCCAATTTGAACCAATCGCGGATCGTCCAGGTTACTTCAAGATGTGCCTGCCGAAATTGGTGTGATTCTTTGACCACTGCTGCAGCTCCCTTGGCTGCTGCGTACGTGTCTTCTGAGATCGTACTTGATGTCCTCCCTTGAGGAAACGGTATGTGCTGCTTATTCCTTTATAAGTACTGCTGTTTACCTAATCCATATTCTTTCCCAACATGCTATAGGGCGTCCACGATTCACTTTTACCGCCGCAGGCACACGATTATTACGTAAAGAACTTACGCGAGTAGTAGCTATATTTCCCATTGATGGCACGGGAGAGAGGCGCACGAATGAGCGCCTTGTTAGTCTATTGAACAAGGTTCCTTCATAATCATCAGGAATGTCAATAAGTAATTACTGAACGAAGCGAATTTTTAATAAATTTTCCCGACCAAAATGTGTTTTATAAACTTCTTGAATTTGATCCATAATACTTTCTTCTGTTAATAACCCGTTTGACTCGGTCTTGAACAGCTTCTTCACATCTGGATTAGCCATCAAGTTTGCCACAGCTGATCGTGCAAAGATTGCGCCTGCTAGTGGCGTCAAAACCACTAGCTTCATGTCCTCGGCAATACTGCTATAAGCATTTAGCACATGCAATGCACATAGTGACGCCTGCTTTACTGTGAGCTGCAGCCCTCCATATTGGCTGACTGCTGGCGCAGCAGTCGGTGCAATGGACGATTTGAAGGTGGCAACTACTACGGTACCAGTTATATGGTATAGGTTGGCACCATCCTTGTGGCAGGTCTTCCAGTAAGTGGTCATCGCATTTATCCCAGCCCAAATTGGGTGGTTAGGCTTGTTGGCGCTTGTGATGGTCTTCTTCGGGTCACACTGGGCATTGTACATATTGACTGCTGTGTCAGTCAGCTCTTTCATGCGGTCCATGGTCACGGTCTCGTAATTGCGGATTTTCCAATGACGATCAGGGTCCTGTTTGGCTTTAACCTGACGTGTTGCAGGCCCTACTTCAAATAGGATTAGCTCCATGAAGTTCAAGCACTTGCTCTTAGTAGTGGCGACAGGATCATTAAAAATGCTAGGCATGATTTTTCCTAGCTCCAGGAGCAGTCCCCATACGTCCAGAGGTGATGTGCCGATCCTCTTGAAGATTTCGGTTGCATCTACTGCCTGTAGGTAATAATCTTTGTCAAGTGTCGTAGTCAGGATATTGGCAATTTCAGCATCGAAGGTGGTGAAGACTTTCACTGCATCGTCAGGAATGTCTTTGTCGATAGCCTTAGCATCCGGGGCACCCTTGAAGAATGCCTGTTTGAAGGCCATTGCGAACTGCGATAGTAATAGTGTGTGCTATTTCAATCGGTGATGCTTCTAGGTCAACTGATATAGGGGTGCAACCTTCAACGGTGTCGTCCCACGATTTGGTTTTGAATGATTCTGGTTGTGTCACAAATCGGCTTCTAATTGGGCACAATGTGCCTTCGTCAGTGATAATAGGTGTAGGATATGTTTTGCCACAAGCACAGTGGACTCGTGTTGCGGTGATGGTTCTGTACTCAGATTGCTCAACAATGTGTATAGCACAAGCATTACCGCTAGCTGTAGCGGGAAAAGGATAATAAATATCCATAACTTTTATTAATGGTCTATATGGAATTCCGTATGAAGTTCCTGATGGTTAATGATAGTCACGTCTCCGTGGTTTTGATGTACTACGAATCACTTTTCGCGACACTACTTCCATTTTTCTCCAGACTCAGCTCCAACTTTGCGAGACTTCGCTGAGATTTATAAAAAAACATTTTTTGAAAAATACTAAATCTAGATTCTAAAATTCACACTTAAAACTGAATGCACTTCACTGAGCCCTAGCCACGGTCGCCATGTAATAACAACAGATTTGACCACAGTCGCCATGTAATACAATGGCTCCACCAATCAAACATACCCCACGGAGAAGGGGCCAAGAGCTGGGATGGAAAGGCGTCGGAGTAGGCCCTTTCCAGACATCAGGAACCATTCTCCTGAGCTTTCACAAACCAACCAATGGCTCCCAGACCAGTATAAGACACAGAGGCGTCTCGTGACTAGCAGACTGACCTGTTCAACAGATTACTATTTTACTAAATGAAAACACATTAGAGTTATTTGATACAATGCTTGCTAGGGTAAATGATGATGGTTGGACCAACCAAAAAACTGATCATGATTGGACCATTTTGAAAAAAGTCCATTTTACTCACATTTTCAGAAACAAAACTAACTGATACCTTGGTACAGTCAAAGAATAACTCTTTCTGCGTTGAAATTGTACTGACTTACCTCAATTTGTTTCTAAATCTGCTATAGAATTGACGATTTGAAAAGACTCATTCTTGGCACAATTGCGGCTTCAAAATAACTCTATTTATAACAAGCATAAAATATGTATTTCTCCTCCAAATGTCTAAACTTTTTTTGCTTTACTATTGCGAAAACTTGTAAACTTCACGTTGGCGCTTCACAAATATATCATTTTGTATTAAAAATCCCATGAATTAACGAAATTGACCAATATGATTATGATGGTGGTTGGTCCTTGGGTTGGTCCTACGTGTGATTTTGGTTGGTCCAGGTTGAATCTAACCGTTACCATGTTGGTTGCTATGACCGGTTTAGCTTATTTAGCTTTTCTTCCACGCGCTGACAGCTGAAAGTTTCTCAGTTTCAAACGGATTTCTAAGTGCTTAAACCTAAAATCTGCTATTCTAATCGAGGTTTTGCGGGAGTATATTAATAAACCGAGAATATCGCGTGCCGCGCGAGTTCGTGTACGAGTGTTTTGTGACGACATTTGCTCACTACATCTCCGCTACTCCTGCGGTCGATTGTTTCCGTGAGAAAAAAAAATGCTACCGTAATCCATGCGCGGAATGCGTTCGAGTGACAGGATCTTACCTGGGGCAGTGAAGAAGACCGAGAAGGAGCAGGTGCCTAGAGGATATCCAGCGGGTTTGGAAGAATATGCAGGTTAATTTTATATGTGAAGATTTGTTTGAGCAACAACTCATATACTACCAACCAAAGCTTATAAACTATAGCCAAAATAAATGTATTAAATTACGAAACCATCTTATTTTCTTTCATGTGATTGCATCAACTTCCCCGCGAGTGGTCATGGCCACCGCCGTGGGTATACCTAGAACTATGCGGCTAGGACTTTGATGTTTCTTGAGAGACGCAATCGGTTGGCGTTATCAAACGATTGACGAAGAGGTCGGGGAACCTCTTCGATTTTCCGCCAAGAAACTTTGAATTCCCAATCGCTCAGTTATACCCACCGTTGCCATTACCGCTCGCGAATAAGTAGAAAATGTCCTCTTGCTCTCATTCGCCCCATATCTGACCCGGAACTATAGAAAAAAGCTTAAATCTTCTCCTGATATCTTACAAGTTTGCGGCATTTCTATTATTTTTGATTGCTTGAAGTAAAATTATTATTATTACATTTCAAATTATTGGAATAATAGATTTTAAGCTTCATATTGATTGTGAAAGCCTTTTTTGTCAGTTGGTCCAACCATGATCAAACCATTGGTCCAACCATTATCAGTGTTGGTCCAACCAAGATCAGATTACCCTGCTTATTAAAACTGTTTGTATAAAAAATATTTGAGTAAATCAATGTTTTGTCGGGCTTTTCATAAACTAGAAGAGTTGAGCTTTCCATCAATCCCAAGTTTTGAATGTAAAAAACTTACTAGCATATATAAAACTCGACTTGAATTCTGTCTACATGAAAAAGGCCCAAAATTGGTCCAACCATCATCATTTACCCTAGTTGTTTTTTGGTTTTAGTATGGTGGTTTTTACATAAGCTGATTTTTATCTTCTTGTTTGTTAACCATTTTCTGAAAAATATCTTCCACATTTTCATCATAAATGATAATGCGATTCGCATTGAGATGTGCCTTAGAGCGACTTAAATCAATTTTCGGTGGAAGTCATTTTCTAACGTTCTTGACACACCGACGATACCTACTTGTTTTTTTTTTCAATCATGTCCAACATGCTCTCTTTTCCGAAAATGTTCCACCTTCATAAATTGTTTTTAGCTCGTATCATGGCCTCGAAGTTAAAATTTGGAATCCGTTGCCAACGAGCTAGAGCACCTTCGGCACCCCCAGCTCCATCAGCACTGGATGTAATGCATAACAAGCGCGCACAACATTGGGTGTTTACTCTAGCTGCGCAGGTTGTTCTCAGCCTACGTAGAACGACAAACCGAGAAGCCACAGTCCAAGCTTTCATTCATTTCTAGTTTTGCTACACACATGTAAACTTTCCACTGAAAAAGCTCTTTGCGTTTAGCTGTGTGCCTCTGGTATCCATCGCTTTTTTTCTCTAAAGAGTATACCGAGCAGCATGCTAACAATCATTTACACACATTTAAGAACCTGATCGGTAAGCATAGCTGGCAAAATATTTAAATATTGTGCAATCAATGTTCGTTATTTCATTTTTTTTAGATATTGTTAAATAATCATTAAATTCCCAACAACGATACAACATACACTTTTTAGCACTCTAAAACTGTAAATTCTCAACATGATTTTAAAGACTTTAGTAGAATACGCTTAGCGTGCGTGTACGCGTGAGAAGCAGGCGGGAAGTGAAAAATGGAAAGCAACGTTGACAACGCTGCTGCTGGTTCTAGACGAGTAGGGAACGTATGAGCGACAGAGTCAAGTGAAATGAATTCGAATGAACACTGCCATAGACGAGTGCACCGATGAACTGAATTCATCGCGGTCCGAGAATTTTTACACTAGAGCGGGGTCGCTTCCAATCAGAAGTGGACGATTTCCAATCAGAATTGAACAATTCTGATTGGGAACGACCCCGCTGTAGTGTCAAAATTCTCGGACCGTGATGAATTCAGTTCATCGGTGCACTCGTCTATTCGGAGGCAAAAAAGTGGGAAAACTGTTGGTTTGGGAACAGCATCCATCGTTCGCATGAATCGGGGAACCGGTGGCATGTAGTTTCGAAGAGTCGAGCAAGAGAGAGCTGCGCAAGGCTGGCTCTCGCATGCTCTTGTTATATGGTTTCTGCCGGTGGATGGCTTGCAGTCGTCTTTCGTTCTTCATAAACCGGGAACGATGTTTGCGCCTTGTGTGCAAGTTGTTATGGGTATGTGCGGTGGGAGTTTTAAATTTAGTTCATTCTTTTGGTATATCTACTTTAAGATTATTTTACGAGTTTTATTCTCAGCCTATACCCGTTCCAAGAACAGGTCGAACATGTAGACGAGGCGCCTCTGATAAGACAGGGACAACACACAGGCTGCTCGCCAGAATCCAGCCACGGCTTCATCGTCGGAGGCCTCAGCATAGCCCTCAAGGAACAGGATTGCTAGCTGTTTGGCAAGCGAGGTGCCCTCGTTGATCAGTCCCCAAAATGACTTCATAAACTTGCAGTTTGGGTGGTACAAAGACATTAGAGGATACAAGTTCAGTTGGTCCGGATGTCCGAACAGGTTGAGGAGTCGCTCTTTGGTGGTTCTTTGAATGCGATAGGCCATATCAAACTCGTCCTCCTTTGTCATCAAGCGGAGAGAGTTCCCCATGACAGGAGCTGTGTGTTGAAATGCTGTAATCATCTCCTCCCGATCTGGAGCTCCAGTATCCCCATGTCGGGATCGTTTTCGAGGGTAAGTCTGAATAGAACTGAATCCGTTGACCACATTCAGTGCGACTGATCGAAGCTCAGTCCGACTCCGTGGAGAGTCGGGTAGATCCGATCCTTGTCCATTGCTTCGGCTCCCGAGTACCACTGGAATCACCCAACCTCTCTTTTACTAGGCATATCAATAGTCCGTTTGCGATGCAATCGAGAGACTGAGGGCCCTCGGCTGAAATTTGCCGTGCGGTAGTTGACATCGTATCAACTGCATCTATGAGGGATAAAATTCCCATGGCAGATGGGTTCACTGCTTTTTTTATCTTAAGTGTTTTGGAGAAGTAGCCTTCAGTAGGCTATACGCTTCTTGTAGAAGTGCTCTTCCAATTTGGTCTATGCGGCGGGGAATGAAACTCCCGAGTTTTCCATCGCCTCACGACGCTCCACCCATCAAAGTGTTGTCCAAGTTCGGGTATATCTGGCTTCGCGGTGAAGCTCTGGGTGGTATGGCGTACGTTCGTGCCCAGCTACGAAGTCTGGTTTGTGTCCTCATGACCTTTTGGATTAATGGGGCCCGTCGTTCAGATGGTTTGTTTGTCTCCAAGGTTCTGCCGTGTGGGAAAGTTTACGCCTTAAAAAATGTGGTTGAGATGGCTGGGAAATATCCTACAGAGTATGCTACAAGAGATTATGATTAATCTCCTCTCTGGAGCCACCATGTAAGATTACGGACTCGCGTAGTTCTCGCGAAGGTTCGAGTTATTACGCGATGGGGCGTATCTTGCCAATTCGAATCAATCGTGGATCGTCCAGGTTACTTCAAGAAGTGCCTGTCGAAATTGGTGTGATTCCTTGCCCACTGTTGCTGCTCCTTTGGCTGCTGTGTACGTATCTCCTGAGATCGTACTTGATGTCCTCCCTTGAGGAAATGGTATGTGCCGCTTATTCCTTTACAAGTCGCCAGCTCACTGCCTCCAGCTCATCATCGCTGTCTGGCGTTGTTAAAATGCTTACGGAACCTTATTGGGGGGGGGGCACTGAACTTCACTCGCTCTCGGTCGATGTTATAGTCGATTTTTACGCACCGTTAAGTTCAAGGAGTACACTACCGTACGGTCATGGATTAACTACCGCTCGTTTTGACGAATGAACGCTTGATTTGATCACTCAAGTTCTGCTGCTTATTCTTGTATGTTTCTCGCTGGCGTGGAAAAATTCCACTCGAGATACTCGCGTATCTTAGCGATCAGTCCTACCAATTCACGTGCTGCTTCCTGGGGCTCGTCCAGGGACACTGCGACACCAGCCGCTAGTAAATAAATGTGATCGGCTAAACGTGACCTCTTCATGGGATGAACTACTTCTCGACCGCACTTCCGTCTGAATTTGTTGTAACTGGCATACTCAGAGTGCGTACAGCGCATCATCGACGAGACGATGGTCCGTCCGTCGAGGTTCACACCACGCACTTTTCAATTCACTTAGGCACTGATTCATTCACACTCTCAAGCATCGTCACTGTCGCTGTTGACGGGTGGCGATCAACCGAGTTAATGTTAACTTCACTTTGCTATTTTTGGCACAGCAACGTCTTATTGTTCGTATTAGATATTATCTCCTCTCAAGAGCTTCCATTTAAGATGACGGACTCGCGACTTAGGAACGTCAATAAGTAATTTTTGAGCGAAGCGAATTTTTTACAATTCGATCCAGTTGAAAATGCTGCACTTTTTTTTTACTTCGCTGTTTTCGGCAACACCAGCGACTTATTTTTCGCATAAGAGATTATGATTGATCTCCTCTCTGGAGCCACCATGTAAGATACCGCGTAGTTCACGCTAATGACCGAGTTATTACGCGATGGGCCGTATCTTGCCAATTTGAACCAATCGCGGATCGTCCAGGTTACTTCAAGATGTGCCTGCCGAAATTGGTGTGATTCTTTGACCACTGCTGCAGCTGCCTTGGCTGCTGCGTACGTGTCTTCTGAGATCGTACTTGATGTCCTCCCTTGAGGAAACGGTATGTGCTGCTTATTCCTTTATAAGTACTGCTGTTTACCTAATCCATATTCTTTCCCAAGTTTGTTCGTGGGAACTTGAGACTTAGAATGCTAACGCCAGATATAATAACTTGTGAAATGACATGTCCCAGGAATGTTCGTAAGAACTTGAGACTGTCCTTTAGAATGCATATGCAACATATATACACTTGTGGAATAATTTTCACAAAGCCGAACCAAAAATGTCAAACTCGTAAATTTATGACCTCTTGAGAAACATGTAAGAAAAGATATGCTACACCATACCCCTTTGGGTGAATGACGTAACGAAGTGAAATCATTCAATTTTTTGTCAACAAAGTTTCGATAAATTTTAAAAATATTGTTCAATCCTCTTTACAATGATGAGGAATAATGTTGGATTTTTTTTAAATAGTCGGTAAAATCGCAAATTACAAAAAAAATGTATCTTAAAACTATCAGAATTTCTCACTTCCCAGCTGATGCTGAGAATATTGACCTATCTCGTTTTTTCACTATTTTTTGATTTCAATTATTTTTTTACGAGATTAGGCTCGGGTTTATAAACTTACACTTCTTATGATCTAATTAATCAATTTTTATGAACTAAAGATGATTGATTTGTTTCTAATTTTATGATCTCACAATTTGGCTCAGTTATTGATTTTGCTTTCTAAGGACCTGTATAAAATGAATCTAATTTACGTCTGTTTCCTTTTTGCAAATAAACTGTGTCTCCTGTTTTGATTTGAATCTGATTAGTCGAACGTTCATTAATTTCTTTTCTAATTTGTTTCTGTTCAAGTAATTTATGTTTAACAATTTGATGTGACTTTTGAAGTTTGTATCTTAATTCTGAACCGTAATGATCAAAACTATAAACTGGATCAACTTTATCTGTGTATGTTTCATGTGGTACTCTTGCTTTAACTCCGAAAACCAATTCATATGGCGTTAGACCATGATCAGTATGTGGAGTCGTTTTATAAGTAAAGGCATAAAATTGAAGCCAATCATCTCAATCCGAATGATGTTCATTGACGAAATTTCGCAGGTATTCGTTTAAACACCTGTGATTTCGCTCCAACGAACCTATCGTTTGAGGATGGTAAGCTGTCGAAAAAGTTTGCTTAATGTGTAGTAATTTACAAATTTGATCGAGGACCTCATTCTTGTATTCGGACCCTTGATCGGATTTTAATTCTAAAAATTGACTATATATAAAGTATAAAATTTTCAACCAAAGCTTTAGTTATTACGTTTGCTTCTTTGGTTGGAATAGGAATTAACACTACATATTTACTTAATTCACACTGTATCGTTACAGCATATCTATTGTTACTGTTTGACTTTGGGAGAGGTCCGACGGTATCAATAGATATAACTTCAAACGGTTTTTCCTTCGTATGTTTGGTGATTTTGTTCAACTTACACAATTCACAGGCCTTTATAAATTGCGCAATCGAACTTTTCATATTTGTCCAATAATAAATTTCTCTCAACTTGAGGTAGAGTCTGTGCTGACCTATGTGCCCTCCAGTTGGTGTTTGATGGTAGTTTTTCAATATGTTTTGAATCTCACCAAGATCACTAATGAACTTGGGTGGATTATAAATAATAATTTGCAAATTTTTAGGAGATTTTACTGCTAACAATTCGATCCAGTTGAAAATGCTGCACTTTTTTTACTTCGCTGTTTTCGGCAACACCAGCGACTTATTTTTCGCATAAGAGATTATGATTGATCTCCTCTCTGGAGCCACCATGTAAGATACCGCGTAGTTCACGCTAATGACCGAGTTATTACGCGATGGGCCGTTTCTTGCCAATTTGAACCAATCGCGGATCGTCCAGGTTACTTCAAGATGTGCCTGCCGAAATTGGTGTGATTCTTTGACCACTGCTGCAGCTCCCTTGGCTGCTGTGTACGTGTCTTCTGAGATAGTACTTGATGTCCTCCCTTGAGGAAACGGTATGTGCTGCTTATTCCTTTATAAGTACTGCTGTTTACCTAATCCATATTCTTTCCCAACATGCTATAGGGCGTCCACGATTCACTTTTACCGCCGCAGGCACACGATTATTACGTAAAGAACTTACGCGAGTAGTAGCTATATTTCCCATTGATGGCACGGGAGAGAGGCGCACGAATGAGCGCCTTGTTAGTCTATTGAACAAGGTTCCTTCATAATCATCAGGAATGTCAATAAGTAATTACTGAACGAAGCGAATTTTTAATAAATTTTCCCGACCAAAATGTGTTTTATAAACTTCTTGAATTTGATCCATAATACTTTCTTCTGTTAATAACCCGTTTGACTCGGTCTTGAACAGCTTCTTCACATCTGGATCAGCCATCAAGTTTGCCACAGCTGATCGTGCAAAGATTGCGCCTGCTAGTGGCGTCAAAACCACTAGCTTCATGTCCTCGGCAATACTGCTATAAGCATTTAGCACATGCAATGCACATAGTGACGCCTGCTTTACTGTGAGCTGCAGCCCTCCATATTGGCTGACTGCTGGCGCAGCAGTCGGTGCAATGGACGATTTGAAGGTGGCAACTACTACGGTACCAGTTATATGGTATAGGTTGGCACCATCCTTGTGGCAGGTCTTCCAGTAAGTGGTCATCGCATTTATCCCAGCCCAAATTGGGTGGTTAGGCTTGTTGGCGCTTGTGATGGTCTTCTTCGGGTCACACTGGGCATTGTACATATTGACTGCTGTGTCAGTCAGCTCTTTCATGCGGTCCATGGTCACGGTCTCGTAATTGCGGATTTTCCAATGACGATCAGGGTCCTGTTTGGCTTTAACCTGACGTGTTGCAGGCCCTACTTCAAATAGGATTAGCTCCATGAAGTTCAAGCACTTGCTCTTAGTAGTGGCGACAGGATCATTAAAAATGCTAGGCATGATTTTTCCTAGCTCCAGGAGCAGTCCCCATACGTCCAGAGGTGATGTGGCGATCCTCTTGAAGATTTCGGTTGCATCTACTGCCTGTAGGTAATAATCTTTGTCAAGTGTCGTAGTCAGGATATTGGCAATTTCAGCATCGAAGGTGGTGAAGACTTTCACTGCATCGTCAGGAATGTCTTTGTCGATAGCCTTAGCATCCGGGGCACCCTTGAAGAATGCCTGTTTGAAGGCCATTGCGAACTGCGATAGTAATAGTGTGTGCTATTTCAATCGGTGATGCTTCTAGGTCAACTGATATAGGGGTGCAACCTTCAACGGTGTCGTCCCACGATTTGGTTTTGAATGATCCTGGTTGTGTCACAAATCGGCTTCTAATTGGGCACAATGTGCCTTCGTCAGTGATAATAGGTGTAGGATATGTTTTGCCACAAGCACAGTGGACTCGTGTTGCGGTGATAGTTCTGTACTCAGATTGCTCAACAATGTGTATAGCACAAGCATTACCGCTAGCTGTAGCGGGAAAAGGATAATAAATATCCATAACTTTTATTAATGGTCTATATGGAATTCCGTATGAAGTTCCTGATGGTTAATGATAGTCACGTCTCCGTGGTTTTGATGTACTACGAATCACTTTTCGCGACACTACTTCCATTTTTCTCCAGACTCAGCTCCAACTTTGCGAGACTTCGCTGAGATTTATAAAAAAACATTTTTTGAAAAATACTAAATCTAGATTCTAAAATTCACACTTAAAACTGAATGCACTTCACTGAGCCCTAGCCACGGTCGCCATGTAATAACAACAGATTTGACCACAGTCGCCATGTAATACAATGGCTCCACCAATCAAACATACCCCACGGAGAAGGGGCCAAGAGCTGGGATGGAAAGGCGTCGGAGTAGGCCCTTTCCAGACATCAGGAACCATTCTCCTGAGCTTTCACAAACCAACCAATGGCTCCCAGACCAGTATAAGACAGGGACAACACACAGGCTGCTCGCCAGAATCCAGCCACGGCTTCATCGTCGGAGGCCTCAGCATAGCCCTCAAGGAACAGGATTGCTAGCTGTTTGGCAAGCGAGGTGCCCTCGTTGATCAGTCCCCAAAATGACTTCATAAACTTGCAGTTTGGGTGGTACAAAGACATTAGAGGATACAAGTTCAGTTGGTTGAGGAGTCGCTCTTTGGTGGTTCTTTGAATGCGATAGGCCATATCAAACTCGTCCTCCTTTGTCATCAGGCGGAGACAGTTCCCCAGGTTGAGGAGTCGCTCTTTGGTGGTTCTTTGAATGCGATAGGCCATATCAAACTCGTCCTCCTTTGTCATCAGGCGGAGACAGTTCCCCATGACAAGAGCTGTGTGTTGAATTGCTGTAATCATCTCCTCCCGATCTGGAGCTCCAGTATCCCCATGTCGGGATCGTTTTCGAGGGTAAGTCTGAATAGAACTGAATCCATTGACCACATTCAGTGCGACTGATCGAAGCTCAGTCCGACTTCGTGGAGAGTCGGGTAGATCCGATCCTTGTCCATTGCTTCGGCTCCCGAGTATCACTGCCAGAATTGCAACGCATGTCCGGCAGCAGAAGACGCGTCGCCGCGTTCATATTTAGTAAGTCAGATATCCGTTGTAATCGTCGAGTCAGTAGGTTCTAGTTCAATTTTCAACTGCTTCCAAGTGCTGGATTTGCTGGAGGTCAGTCTTCTCTTCCATCTTGAGTGTGGAATCATCCAATCTCTCTTTTACTAGGCATATCAATAGTCCGTTTGCGATGCAATCGAGAGACTGAGGGCCCTCGGCTGAAATTTGCCGTGCGGTAGTTGACATCGTATCAACTGCATCTATGAAGGATAAAATTCCCTTGGCAGATGGTTGTACTGCTTTCTTTATCTTAAGTGTTTTGGAGAAGTAGCCTTCAGTAGGCTATACGCTTCTTGTAGAAGTGCTCTTCCAATTTGGTCCATGCGGCGGGGAATGAAACTCCCGAGTTTTCCATCGCCTCGCGACGCTCCAGCCATCAAAGTGTTGTCCAAGTTCGGGTATATCTGGCTTCGCGGTGAAGCTCTGGGTGGTATGGCGTACATTCGTGGCCAGCTACGAAGTCTGGTTTGTGTCCTCATGACCTTTTGGATTAATGGGGCCCGTCGTTCAGATGGTTTGTTTGTCTACAGGGTTCTGACGTGTGGGAAAGTTTACGCCTTAGAAAATGTGGTGAAGAAAGCTGGGAAATATCCTACAGAGTATGCTACAAGAGATTATGATTAATCTCCTCTCTGGAGCCACCATGTAAGATTACGGACTCGCGTAGTTCTCGCGAAGGTTCGAGTTATTACACGATGGGCTGTATCCTGCCAATTTGATTCAATCGCGCACCGTCCAGGTTACTTCAAGAAGTGCCTGCTGAAATTGGTGTGATTCCTTGTCCACTGTTGGTGCTCCTTTGGCTGCTCTGTACGTGACTCCTGAGATCGTACTTGATGTCCTCCCTCGAGGAACTGGTATGTGTCGCTTATTCCTTTACAAGTCGCCAGCTCACTGCCTCCAGCTCATCATCGCTGTCTGGCGTTGTTAAAAAGCTTACGGTACCATATTGGGCAAAGCCCTTCTTGCTGCTCGTTCCGCTACTTTTCCCACGCGGGTCGTTGAATTGCACTCGTTCGTTGGCAATGACATCGCCGATTTTCACGAATACTTCCTGCGGGGGGGGGGGGGGGGGCACTGAATTTCACTCGTTCTCGGATGATGTGATAGTCGATTTTCACGCATCGTTCAGTTCAAAGAGTACACTACCGTACGGTCATGGATTAACTGCCGCTCGTTTTGACGAATGAACGCTTGATTTGATCACTCAAGTTCTGCTGCTTATTCTTGTATGTTTCTCGCTGGCGTGGAAAAATTCCACTCGAGATACTCGCGTATCTTAGCGATCAGTCCCACCAATTCACGTGCTGCTTCCTGGGGTTCGCTCAGGGAAACTGCGACACCAGCCGCTAGTAAATAAATGTGATCGGCTAAACGTGACCTCTTCACGGGATGGACTACTTCTCGACCGCATTTCCTTCTGAATTTGTTGTAACTGGCATACTCAGAGTGCGTACAGCGCATCATCGACGAGACGATGGTCCATCCGTTGAGGTTGACATAACTCACTTTTCAATTCACTTAGGCACTGATTCATTCACACTCTCGGGCATCGTCACTGTCGCTGTTCACGGGTGGCGATCAACCGAGTTAATATTAACTTCACTTTGCTATTTTTGGCACAGCAATGCCTTATTGTTCGTATTAGAGATTATCTCCTCTCAAGAGCTTCCATTTAAGATGACGGACTCGCGACTCAGGAACGTCAATAAGTAATTTTTGAGCGAAACGAATTTTTAACAATTCGATCCAGTTGAAAATGCTGCACCTTTTTTACTTTGCTGTTTTCGGCAACACCAGCGCCTTATTTTTCGCATAAGAGATTATGATTGATCTCCTCTCTGGAGCCACCATGTAAGATACCGCGTAGTTCACGCGAATGACCGAGTTATTACGCGATGGGCCGTATCTTGCCAATTTGAACCAATCGCGGATCGTCCAGGTTACTTCAAGATGTGCCTGCCGAAATTGGTGTGATTCTTTGACCACTGCTGCAGCTCCCTTGGCTGCTGTGTACGTGTCTTCTGAGATCGTACTAGATGTCCTCCCTTGAGGGAACGGTATGTGCTGCCTATTCCTTTATAAGTACTGCTGTTTACCTAATCCATATTCTTTCCCAAGTTTGTTCGTGGGAACTTGAGACTTAGAATGCTAACGCCAGATATAATAACTTGTGAAATGACATGTCCCAGGAATGTTCGTAAGAACTTGAGACTGTCCTTTAGAATGCATATGCAACATATATACACTTGTGGAATAATTCTCACAAAGCCGAACCAAAAATGTCAAACTCGTAAATTTTTGACCTCTTGAGAAACATGTAAGAAAAGATATGCTACACCATACCCCTTTGGGTGAATAACGTAACGAAGTGAAATCATTCAATTTTTTGTCAACAAAGTTTCGATAAATTTTAAAAATATTGTTCAATCCTCTTTACAATGATGAGGAATAATGTTGGATTTTTTTTTTAAATAGTCGGTAAAATCGCAAATTACAAAAAAAATGTATCCTAAAACTATCAGAATTTCTCACTTCCCAGCTGATGCTGAGAATATTGACCTATCTCGTTTTTTCACTATTTTTTGATTTCAATTATTTTTTTACGAGATTAGGCTCGGGTTTATAAACTTACACTTCTTATGATCTAATTAATCAATTTTTATGAACTAAAGATGATTGATATGTTTCTAATTTTATGATCTCACAATTTGGCTCAGTTATTGATTTTGCTTTCTAAGGACCTGTATAAAATGAATCTAATTTACGTCTGTTTCCTTTTTGCAAATAAACTGTGTCTCCTGTTTTGATTTGAATCTGATTAGTCGAACGATCATTAATTTCTTTTCTAATTTGTTTCTGTTCAAGTAATTTATGTTTAACAATTTGATGTGACTTTTGAAGTTTGTATCTTAATTCTGTACCGTAATGATCAAAACTATAAACTGGATCACCTTTATCTGTGTATGTTTCATGTGGTACTCTTGCTTTAACTCCGAAAACCAATTCATATGGCGTTAGACCATGATCAGTATGTGGAGTCGTTTTATAAGTAAAGGCATAAAATTGAAGCCAATCATCTCAATCCGAATGATGTTCATTGACGAAATTTCGCAGGTATTCGTTTAAACACCTGTGATTTCGCTCCAACGAACCTATCGTTTGAGGATGGTAAGCTGTCGAAAAAGTTTGCTTAATGTGTAGTAATTTACAAATTTGATCGAGGACCTCATTCTTGTATTCGGACCCTTGATCGGATTTTAATTCTAAAAATTAACTATATATAAGTATAAAATTTTCAACCAAAGCTTTAGTTATTACGTTTGCTTCTTTGGTTGGAATAGGAATTAACACTACATATTTACTTAATTCACACTGTATCGTTACAGCATATCTATTGTTACTGTTTGACTTTGGGAGAGGTCCGACGGTATCAATAGATATAACTTCAAACGGTTTTTCCTTCGTATGTTTGGTGATTTTGTTCAACTTACACAATTCACAGGCCTTTATAAATTGCGCAATCGAACTTTTCATATTTGTCCAATAATAAATTTCTCTCAACTTGAGGTAGAGTCTGTGCTGACCTATGTGCCCTCCAGTTGGTGTTTGATGGTAGTTTTTCAATATGTTTTGAATCTCACCAAGATCACTAATGAACTTGGGTGGATTATAAATAATAATTTGCAAATTTTTAGGAGATTTTACTGCTAACAATTCGATCCAGTTGAAAATGCTGCACTTTTTTTACTTCGCTGTTTTCGGCAACACCAGCGACTTATTTTTCGCATAAGAGATTATGATTGATCTCCTCTCTGGAGCCACCATGTAAGATACCGCGTAGTTCACGCTAATGACCGAGTTATTACGCGATGGGCCGTATCTTGCCAATTTGAACCAATCGCGGATCGTCCAGGTTACTTCAAGATGTGCCTGCCGAAATTGGTGTGATTCTTTGACCACTGCTGCAGCTCCCTTGGCTGCTGTGTTTGTGTCTTCTGAGATCGTACTTGATGTCCTCCCTTGAGGAAACGGTATGTGCTGCTTATTCCTTTATAAGTACTGATGTTTACCTAATCCATATTCTTTCCCAACATGCTATAGGGCGTCCACGATTCACTTTTACCGCCGCAGGCACACGATTATTACGTAAAGAACTTATGCGAGTAGTAGCTATATTTCCCATTGATGGCACGGGAGAGAGGCGCACGAATGAGCGCCTTGTTAGTCTATTGAACAAGGTTCCTTCATAATCATCAGGAATGTCAATAAGTAATTACTGAACGAAGCGAATTTTTAATAAATTTTCCCGACCAAAATGTGTTTTATAAACTTCTTGAATTTGATCCATAATACTTTCTTCTGTTAATAACCCGTTTGACTCGGTCTTGAACAGCTTCTTCACATCTGGATCAGCCATCAAGTTTGCCACAGCTGATCGTGCAAAGATTGCGCCTGCTAGTGGCGTCAAAACCACTAGCTTCATGTCCTCGGCAATACTGCTATAAGCATTTAGCACATGCAATGCACATAGTGACGCCTGCTTTACTGTGAGCTGCAGCCCTCCATATTGGCTGACTGCTGGCGCAGCAGTCGGTGCAATGGACGATTTGAAGGTGGCAACTACTACGGTACCAGTTATATGGTATAGGTTGGCACCATCCTTGTGGCAGGTCTTCCAGTAAGTGGTCATCGCATTTATCCCAGCCCAAATTGGGTGGTTAGGCTTGTTGGCGCTTGTGATGGTCTTCTTCGGGTCACACTGGGCATTGTACATATTGACTGCTGTGTCAGTCAGCTCTTTCATGCGGTCCATGGTCACGGTCTCGTAATTGCGGATTTTCCAATGACGATCAGGGTCCTGTTTGGCTTTAACCTGACGTGTTGCAGGCCCTACTTCAAATAGGATTAGCTCCATGAAGTTCAAGCACTTGCTCTTAGTAGTGGCGACAGGATCATTAAAAATGCTAGGCATGATTTTTCCTAGCTCCAGGAGCAGTCCCCATACGTCCAGAGGTGATGTGGCGATCCTCTTGAAGATTTCGGTTGCATCTACTGCCTGTAGGTAATAATCTTTGTCAAGTGTCGTAGTCAGGATATTGGCAATTTCAGCATCGAAGGTGGTGAAGACTTTCACTGCATCGTCAGGAATGTCTTTGTCGATAGCCTTAGCATCCGGGGCACCCTTGAAGAATGCCTGTTTGAAGGCCATTGCGAACTGCGATAGTAATAGTGTGTGCTATTTCAATCGGTGATGCTTCTAGGTCAACTGATATAGGGGTGCAACCTTCAACGGTGTCGTCCCACGATTTGGTTTTGAATGATCCTGGTTGTGTCACAAATCGGCTTCTAATTGGGCACAATGTGCCTTCGTCAGTGATAATAGGTGTAGGATATGTTTTGCCACAAGCACAGTGGACTCGTGTTGCGGTGATGGTTCTGTACTCAGATTGCTCAACAATGTGTGTTTATTAATGGTCTATATGTTGAAAATGCTGCACTTTTTTTTACTTCGCTGTTTTCGGCAACACCAGCGACTTATTTTTCGCATAAGAGATTATGATTGATCTCCTCTCTGGAGCCACCATGTAAGATACCGCGTAGTTCACGCTAATGACCGAGTTATTACGCGATGGGCCGTATCTTGCCAATTTGAACCAATCGCGGATCGTCCAGGTTACTTTAAGATGTGCCTGCCGAAATTGGTGTGATTCTTTGACCACTGCTGCAGCTCCCTTGGCTGCTGCGTACGTGTCTTCTGAGATCGTACTTGATGTCCTCCCTTGAGGAAACGGTATGTGCTGCTTATTCCTTTATAAGTACTGCTGTTTACCTAATCCATATTCTTTCCCAACATGCTATAGGGCGTCCATGATTCACTTTTACCGCCGCAGGCACACGATTATTACGTAAAGAACTTACGCGAGTAGTAGCTATATTTCCCATTGATGGCACGGGAGAGAGGCGCACGAATGAGCGCCTTGTTAGTCTATTGAACAAGGTTCCTTCATAATCATCAGGAATGTCAATAAGTAATTACTGAACGAAGCGAATTTTTAATAAATTTTCCCGACCAAAATGTGTTTTATAAACTTCTTGAATTTGATCCATAATACTTTCTTCTGTTAATAACCCGTTTGACTTGAAAGGGTTGACATGAGTCTTTAAAACCTGAAAAATATTTTGTAAATACATTATTATTCTCGTGTAGTTTGGAAATTAGGATGACTTATTTCAAATTTATTGGAACCACAATAAACATTGGAATTTCCTGGTTTATATTCAATTTGGTAGTCATGTTCTTCTAAATACGCCTTCCATCGCTTTCATTTGGTGATAAAGAAAATGTTAAAGGTGGATGATCAGTGATGATGAATATTTTAAAACGTGCCCCATACAAATAGTTGCGGAACGTTTGTAAAGCCCAACAAATGGCTAACATCTCTTTTTTTCTGGTACTGAATACTTTTCTTTCGATTTTGATAGACTTCTAGAAGCAAAATGGATAGGTTTGTCCTTTCCATTTTCGCCTTGTGACAAAACGGCTCCTATGGCAAAGTCTGAAGCATCTTTAGTTAGAAGAAATGGTTTGCTACAATCTGGATATATTAAAATATCCGAAGAAGATAACAAACTTTTCATATTTCTGAAGCAATTCTGTTCGCATATAGTAAGGTCAAGTTTTTTATTCGAGTGGTATCCCTTCCCTCTTAGAAGGTTGATAAGAGGTTCTGCGACCGTCTAACGGTTCTCTCTAAAACACTTATCTGCACGGGTGTAGCTCCTTTCTCGCGATACGTTCGAAAAATAGAATCAACATCAGCGATCCAATCTGTCAACTTATTTGGATCACCATTTTATGTCCCTTACGAAATCGGGAACTTTGCCAATACTAATAAATTCTTCAGTTGACAACGGTGGTACAACTTGCACATTACCAAGAGCCATGATGCGTTCGAAATATATATATCGATTCTTGGCTTTTTCTTGTTATTTGGCTTCAGATGTATTTCTATACAATGAACACTTAAAGGAAAACAAACTAGTCACTTAAAAGAGAACGCTTGCGACGTGGTGCACATATCGACAGTTTAAAAGCCTCGCATGGAAACGACGACTAATGGGAAAGAAGGATTCGAATTACTGTTGGTTACCTCATGGTGTGATAATGACATGGGTCGTTGTTCTTGGGTTATTTGAGAATAAGAATGCAATAATTTTGTCCGAAGTGCTGATTGCAATTTATGCTACTAAGTGGTTTGTCTACAGGGTTCTGACGTGTGGGAAAGTTTACGCCTTAGAAAATATGGTGGAGAAAGCTGGGAAATATCCTACAGAGTATGCTACAAGAGATTATGATAAATCTCCTCTGTGGAGCCACCATGTAAGTTAGGGACTCGCGTATTTCTCGGAAGGTTCGAGTTATGTAAGTTAGGGACTCGCGTATTTCTCGGAAGGTTCGAGTTATTATGCGATGTGCCGTATTTTGCCAATTTGAATCAATCGCGGATCGTCCAGGTTACTTCAAAAAGTGCCTGCCGAAATTGGTGTGATTCCTTGCCCACTGTTGCTGCTCCTTAGGCTGTTGTACGTCTCTCCTGAGATCGTACTTGATATCCTTCCTTGAGGAACTGATATGAGTAGCTTATTCCTTTACAAGTCGCCAGCTCACTGCCTCCAGCTCATCATCGCTGGTTTGCTACAATCTGGATATATTAAAATATCCGAAGAAGACAACAAACTTTTCATTTTTCTGAAGAAATTCTGTTCGCATATAGTAAGGTCAAGTTTTTTATTCGAGTGGCATTCCTCCCCTCTTAGAAGGTTGGTAAGAGGTTCTCTCATAAACACTTTTCTGCACGGGTGTAGCTTTTTTCTCAGGATACGCACGAAAAATAGAGTCAACATCAGCGATCCAATCTGTTAACTTAGTTGGATCACAGTTGAGACATCCCTTACGAAATCGGGAACTTTGCCAATACTAATAAATTCTTCAGTTGACAACGGTGGTACAACTTGCACATTACCATGAGCCATGATGCGTTCGAAATATACATCGATTTTTGGCTTTTTCTTGTTATATTTGGCTTCAGATGTATTTCTATACAATGAACACTTAAAGGAAAACAAACTAGTCACTTAAAAGAGAACGCTTGTGACGTGGTGACCTTATCGACAGTTCAAAAGCCTCGCATGGAAACGATGACTAATGGGAAAGAAGGATTCGAATTACTGTTGGTTACTTCATGGTGTGATAATGACATGGGTCGTTGTTCTTGGGTTATTTGAGAATAAGAATGCAATAATTTAGTCCGAAGTGCTGATTGCAATTTATGCTACTAAATGCTTTGTCTACAGGGTTCTGACGTGTGGGAAAGTTTACGCCTTAGAAAATATGGTGGAGAAGGCTGGAAAATATCCTACAGAGTATGCTACAAGAGATTATGATAAATCTCCTCTCTGGAGCCACCATGTAAGTTAGAGACTCGCGTACTTGGGGTGCCATCCAATTGGGAGGATGTACTGCAACGGAACGCTGGTGTGCCCCGCTCGCTGGATACGGGTTCAAGATTTCTCCACGTTTGAACTGCATCGTCGGCTGCTAGTTTGTTGGTGGTCTTGAAAAACGGTCTTTCGCTGTCGCTAAAAGCACTCTGTCCAGCGGGATAAAGCTGTGATTCTTTGCTGTCTTGTGAGAGCAATTGTGGTGTTTATTGTTAAAGTTGGTGTGGTCGTTTTTAAGGTGGTTGCACTGACTATAGGCCCTTGTTTTCTCTGCCTTCTTTACCTTATTTCGTTTATTGCGCTTTTTCGCCTTATCGGCCAATTCCTGCTGAACTGCACGCCTGGATTTCTTCGCATTGTATTCTGTTCAGTCTGACTTCCATACATTCCTGCTACCAAGTTGTCTAATATAACTTCACCTTGAAAGAGTTTCTGTCAATCAAACTTCGCTCCTTGATGGTTGAAATACGAATGTTTCAACCTTACAGCTAACTTAAACTGCTAATTTAGAGCGTAAAGTCAGAAAAGGGGCATTGGCTTTTTACATGCTGTGCGCTACCGAGTAAGGGAATTTACGACATGAAATGTGACGCCACCACTCAGCATGTTGGCGGTCCGTCGTGGAAACAAGTACATGGTGAAACAACAAGTCCCAAGTTTGTTCGTGGGAACTCGAGACTTAGAATGCTAACGCCAGATATAATAACTTGTGGAATGACATGTCCCAGGAATGTTCGTAAGAACTTGAGACTGTCCTTTAGAATGCATATGCAACATATATACAACACTTGTGGAATAATTCTCATGAGGCCGAACCAAAAATGTCAAACTCGTAAATTTATGACCTCTTGAGAAACATGTAAGAAAAGATATGCTACACCATCCCCCATTGGGTGAATGACGTAACGAAGTGAAATCATTCAATTTTTTGTCAACAAAGTTTCGATAAATTTTAAAAATATTGTTCAATCTTCTTTACAATGGTGAGGAATAATGTTGGATTTTTTTTAAATAGTCGGTAAAATCGCAAATTACAAAAAAATATGTATCCTAAAACTATCAGAATTTCTCACTTCCCAGCTGATGCTGAGAATATTGACCTATCTCGTTTTTCACTATTTTTTGATTTCCATTATTTTTTACGAGATTAGGCTCGGGTTTATAAACTTACACTTCTTATGATCTAATTAATCTATTTTTATGAACTAAAGATGATTGATTTGTTTCTAAATTTATGATCTCACAATTTTTCTCAGTTATTGATTTTACTTCCTAAGGACCTGTATAAAATGAATCTAATTTACGTCTGTTTCCTTTTTGCAAATAAACTGTGTCTCCTGTTTTGATTTGAATCTGGTTAGTCGAACGATCATTAATTTCTTTTCTAATTTGTGTCTGTTCAAGTAATTTATGTTTAACAATTTGATGTGACTTTTGAAGTTTGTATCTTAATTCTGTACCGTAATGATCAAAACTATAAACTGGATCAACTTTATCTGTGTATGTTTCATGTGGTACTCTTGCTTTAACTCCGAAAACCAATTCATATGGCGTTAGACCATGATCAGTATGTGGAGTCGTTTTATAAGTAAAGGCATAAAATTGAAGCCAATCATCTCAATCCGAATGATGTTCATTGACGAAATTTCGCAGGTATTCGTTTAAACACCTGTGATTTCGCTCCAACGAACCTATCGTTTGAGGATGGTAAGCTGTCGAAAAAGTTTGCTTAATGTGTAGTAATTTACAAATTTGATCGAGGACCTCATTCTTGTATTCGGACCATTGATCGGATTTTAATTCTAAAAATTTACCATATATAAGTATAAAATTTTCAACAAAAGCTTTAGCTATTAAGTTTGCTTCTTTGGTTGGAATAGGAATTAACACTACATATTTACTCAATTCACACTGTATCGTTACAGCATATCTATTGTTACTGTTTGACTTTGGGAGAGGTCCGACGGTATCAAATAACTTCAAACGGTTTTTCCTTCGTATGTTTGGTGATTTTGTTCAACTTACACAATTCACAGGCCTTTATGAATTGCGCAATCGAACTTTTCATATTTGTCCAATAATAAATTTCTCTCAATTTGAGGTCTGTGTCTGTGCTGACCTATGTGTCCTCCAGTTGGTGTTTGATGGTAGTTTTTCAATATGTTTTGAATCTCATCAAGATCACTAATGAACCTGGGTGGATTATAAGTAATAATTTCTTTAAACATTTCCTTGGGTACCATTTCAAATATTGTATCATTATTTGAAAGCGCGATTCTCTTAATTTTCTTCATTTCCATTTCTTTTTCTAACACTGAAAGTGCAAACACTAGTGTTTGTCTTATACTTCGCAATTGTGTTGTGATTCGAATCATAACTTTATTTTTCTGCGCTCCTTCATGAATTGTCAAAATTATGTTTTGGTTTTCCATAATACTTCGAAGTTTTGGGAATTTCCGGGTTTCAGTCGGGTCCTCAGTCGTACAAATAACAAGTTGATCAGGCTTATCATTGACGACAATTTCATGACTGGCTTTGCGTT
Source organism: Aedes albopictus (assembly GCF_035046485.1). Taxonomy (NCBI): domain Eukaryota; kingdom Metazoa; phylum Arthropoda; class Insecta; order Diptera; family Culicidae; genus Aedes; species Aedes albopictus. The sequence goes on from NC_085138.1 coordinate 342,366,409, forward strand.
TCGACTCCTCAATTTACTTCTTCGTCATTGCTCTTGTGTTAACAACAAATACGCTCTTACTTTTTAATTCTTCAAAAGACGTTACGATGCGTGATAAGGCATCAGCTGCTATGTTAGCTTCACCTTGAATATATTCAATATTAAAGTAAAAATCCTCCAACATCAGTTTCGGGTTCTCTTGAAACCGTTGCCTCTGAAATTTGACTTTAAGTTGTGACGTTCATTTTGTTGCCTACGGCGCACATTGAATATTTGTGACGGTGAGGTATCAGTTGCGCATTCCTGCGCCTTTCCTGCCTTTAAAATTAATTTTGTATCGCTGGCATTAATGCCATTGATAAGAGCAGTTACTCCTGCTTTTGTAGACATAATTTTGGCTATATTTTCCGGAATTTTCTGCAAAATATAGCAATTCTCAAGCTTGCCGCAAAGATTATCAATTTCCTCGCAGAAACATGTGATTTGACCTCGCTGCTTAGTCGCATTTGACTTTGCGATGATAATATCAGGTGTGGTTGGATCTTTGCATTTTAACTTAATATGATTGATAAGATCGTCGATCGATCGTCACTAAATTCTCAGGAAACCCACTACGAGCCTTTCCAGATAGCCTCGTCTTAATGAATTTAACAGTCATTGCCTCATGAGCAGGCCGTATGAGCTCTTTCAATAGCTTCACTGAATCGATGAATGTATCGAATCCAGTCACTAAACCATCATAAGGTTGTATGATCGATGATGCTTGTTTAATGTCAAAATTACCTTCCGGTTGAACACGATTATCATCTTCTCCTGCCATCTCGCACGATATAACTTTTGCCACACGGCACTGATTGAACTTAATTTTTGTTTCAATAACACTTTTGATCTCTAGATACCACTTCCTAAAAATCAAAATTAATAAATTTGACTCAGCTTCCGAAAAATAATCAAAATTTCCTATAAATTTTGATTCTAAAATATTATATAAATCGTTACACTCTTTTAATTTTTCACGTAAAGTTTTTTTTTCCGAAATTGAAGTATTAATAGATTTTCTGATGTATTTATGTAAATGCTTAAATTGCTCATAATCATTCATCTATTAAAATAATGTGAAACGTGATGCACTTAGAATAAAACAATTTTACATATGAAAAATAATCAAACAAACATTTTTGTGATATTCTGTAATGTAGAATGGATCAGTTTGTATACATTACCGCATTGTTGACCTTCTTCACCCACGGGAATTTTCATGATTTGCTGTGATGTAAAGTTGTTATTGCACGTTACCGCATCTCGTCAAATCGCCGATCCGGATCCAGTGAACCCCGCCTACCGGCTCCTGCCGGTAGTGGTCTCGCCTGCAGTTGATACTCTTAAATTTTACACATTCTAGTGTGTTTGCACTTTTTTCTGGTTTCCATTCCACTGCACCCTCTGAACTATGGGTTTACGTTACGAGTCACCTTTTATCCACTTCACATCCACCTCGTGGCGGTCTGATTTCGACATTATAATTGTGTTATATGAATGTTTGTCTTCCACTTTTATTACTTTTCGCTTTTCATTGCCACAAAAGGTCACAAATTGGGTTCTTAATGAGTTTTCAAAATAGGGCTAGTATGGACTTAGCTATATCTGCAACTATTCTTCACTTTTTTTTTTGCTTCGATAGATTCACTTATACAACATCTAGCGCAGCCACCGATTTTGCTGCTTTTATAGCAGCTTTTCTTTCCCTCCTCTTGTAGAGGGTGTATAATGTGACTGTTAATTGAATCAAAACAGCGGCTAGAATCAGCCACAAAATTAGAGTATGTTCTTCATGGTCTTCGCTGTGCGTTTGTTGGTTTTGCACTATAGTTGTTAATTTCACTTCACCATTTTCGTTGTACTGTCTTGACTGGGTTTTACCCATCTTATTGGTTTAGCACAATGTAGAAAAATCTCTAAGTCTATGACTTAGAACCTTCACCGATCGCCATTTAGTAGTTAATAGTCTTGTTGAGGGCTGAAACAATAATGAGTCTTTATTCAAAATCAAAGCTTAAGCTAACCTGCTTATTCTAGTACATAGTTTCTGGAGAAGGCTGAAACACATACATATCAATAGCCTATCGATCCATGCGACAGAACGATAGCCAATCCAAGGAAAGGAAAAGATAATTACGAAAAGGGGCGTTTACCATTCAATTGAGTAAACGTACACACGTGGTTGCTTGAACTGTGCGCTGTTCGGTTAGGTCAGCGCTTCGAGTGGAAAGAAGGGAATTGGAAAGAAAGGAATTGTGTGCATTTATGGGTATGAAATGTGTTACGCGTACTCAGCATGAGTACGGTATGGGAAACAAGTGTGTTGCACAACTTGAGTGGTAAATCGAAGTCATTTAGGTGTGAATGACATGTCCCAGCATTGTTCGTGGGAACATGAGAGGAATGCACTTGAAGAAATGCAGGCGCATCAGTCCTGCATGTGAAAAAGACCACTTTAAAAGGTGTGGGAAAGTCTGCTTGAAAACGGACAGTTGTAAACTGTCAAGATCAATTATTTATGATCTTTCAAAAACATGCTAAAGAATAATTCTTTACAGATACAATAATGCTACACCTTGTGTGAAACTTTTACTAGCGAAAGCTACTGGTAATTCACCTTCTAAGTAACGTTGAGAAAGAACTGCTCCACAAGCGACGTCAGAAGCGTCTGTGGTCAGTATGAAATCTTTCGTAAAATCAGGGTAACGTAATATACGTGGTTCCATCAAGAAGTTTTTCAATTTTTGGAAACTGTATTCATGGGATTCTGTCCATTGAAATACTGTCTTTTTTTTTTTTCAAAAGTGCGTGTTTAATGGTCGTGCTTTATCAGCAAAATTTGGCACGAATTTTCGGTAGTAGTTGCAAAATGCAACGAATCTACGTAGGGGAGACTGGGGAGACTTGATCCCTTTTTCTTAATTTACCTGAAACTTTAAGAAAAAACACAAAACTATATCCGATTTCCGTACAAAATGCCAGGTAAATATCCTGACCTAGTGCATGTTTAGGGGTCATAATGACCCCAATGCACGACGAAGGTCATCAATGTAGACAAATGCACATTCGGGGTTTAATCCAGCCATAGCGATGGTCATCATCCGCTGAAAGCTATTTGGACTAATGTTCAAACAGAATGGTAATCTTTTAAAGTGAAAATGTCCATTAGGAGCGGAAAAGGCTGTGTACTTTCTAGACTCCTGATCCAGTGGTATCTGGTGAAAGCCAGACATAAGGTCAAGAGTACTAAAGTACTTTGCTCTTCCTAACTGGTCTAGAATTACATCTATTCTTGGCAATGGAAATTTATCTGCCAATAATTTTTTATTCAATTGTCGAAAGTCGACTACCAATCTCCATTTTTTATTACCTGATTTCTTAGGTACAAGGAGAATTGGGGAATTATATGAGGAAACTGATGGTTCGATGATATCATCGCCCAAAAGTTTTTGTATTTGTTTAGCTATTTCATCTCCTCGTGAGTGAATGGTCTTATAATTGGGAATATAGACCGGAACAATATTTTGAGAACAAATATTGTTATATGTTAATTTTTCATTATCCGTACAGAATATATCTGAATATTGTTCAATCAATCTTTTTAATGATGAAAGAACATATGATGGAACTTCATTAAAGTTAATTTGCGAAAGAATGCTCTGGATTCTTTCTTTTTCCTTAAACTGATTTTTCTTAAACTTATCCATTTTGATGTAGTCATTCAAAGGTTCACATTTAGGGTCAAAATTCGTAATTGCTACCTGGTTAGGCGTTGTATTTACAAATTTTATTTATGGTGATTCCGCTGATACAATGGTATTTCCACAAAAATCACCTGGCAGTATCTCTTGCGAAAGCACAATTGTATCTTCCTTTACTTCAAAATGTGGTAATTTTCTAATTACTTCACATCTGGGTGGTTGGTATTATTATACTATTATTAATTTTATCTTCGATTGGTATAGAAATAGAATGATTCTGAAAATTAAAATTCAATAGCCAATTATCATAATCGTTGGTACATCTGAACTTAACTAAAAAGTCTCGTCCTAGTATACCATCTGTAGGTATAGGGAAATTTTCATTAACTAATTGGAAAGAATGAGTTAGATTTAGATTATTTAGTGTAAGATAAGTTTGAGCTTCAGCGATAGTTTCTGTTACTCCTGCTGTAACTCCTGTTATTTTTAGCTTTTTGTTAAAATCTACTATTTGCAATGGTGGAACTTTTGTCACTTTAAACAAAGAAACGTCAGCTCCGCTATCTACAATAAAAGTACATTTGCAATTTGTCATTTGGACATATAGAGTCACAAAGTTAATCGCGTTTAAAATTATGGTACATATTGTTGTGGAGGTATTGGTCCTTGACCTCCCCGGGATAAAAAATTCCAATTTTGTTGAGGTGTTTCTGCTGGAACCATAGGTTGCTGTGGATTTTGTTGTTGAGGGATCAAATATGGTACTGGTTGCATATTTGGTCCCATTTGCTGTTGTTATTCAGCATGAGCGTATATGCTTGTCGAGTACGGTTGTCTCTTCGACCACCACGACTGTAATTATTGTTGTATGTATTGTTATGATTATTACCAATGATCCTCAGCCTAACTGTCTTTGTGGGCCAAAATTGAATTTTGAATAGAGAATGCGGGCCGCAAGTCGTTAAAGAGTTTATTTTCAACTATTTTCAAGATTCAACACAAAAACCATTTGTCGATTTTTTGAAAATATTGTACAAGGAACAAGATCTAAGCAACATTTCTGAGTTTTTTTCTGCAGCTTAGGGATTTTCTGAAAAGTATATCGAATCCTTTATTAAAAACAATTTTGGAACTGTGAGGTTTTTTTGAAACTTCGTGAATTTTGAGAAATTTCAGAATTATTTGTAGGAATTTCAGGGTTCTCGGAAGAAATTCACATAAACTGCCTGGAGATACTATTGTGGAAATCCTTGATGATTTTTTAAGTTTATCTTGTGTAATTCCTTAGAGAGCCAATGAAGAAAAACCTGCAAACATGATTTTCTGAACAATGTGTGTAAGTATTTGTAGCCTATATAGAATATATATTTTAAGAAGAATTTCCAAAAGTATTGCTAGGCGAATGAAGAGAATCTTACCCAATCTTGCCCAGGCAAAAATTGTAAAATGGTTTTGAATAGTCTCCTGGTAGAAGTGTTGAAATTTTAAGTTATAACTATTACAAGAAATTTTTTAACCGATAAAAAACAAAATGGTCATTATTTTAATTTTATTTTCTTGAAATTAACCTTCATCCAGCCAACGTACATTTTCCACCTTCGGAAAAGCACAAAAATGGTCATAACTTTTTTGTTTTTCGATGGATTATGATGAAATTTTCACAACTTCCCGAAAAACTCTTCTAGTTTTTGATGCCGGGGACATGGGTGCCTGGTCCACATGGTTTCGGAGTTATTCCGGATTGTCTTGGGGTACCGCAATTGGCCACATACTTTGCGCAAAGTATATCTCAAGATCCCGATGAGATAGAAGTATAGTGTCTTCGGCGAATTTGTTCAGCAGGTTAAGAACTAGCTGGCAACGGCGACTTTGGTTCGTGATTTAGCCGCTAGGCGGCGCCAGTGGCAAAAATGTTCAAACCCTCATATCTCAGAAACCTGATAAGATAGAATGATGCTGTCTTCGGCAAAATTCTTCAGCAAGCTCAGAACTATCTGATAGTAAAGTCTTTGGTTTGAGAATTATCCGCTAGGTGGCGCCATGTGTCTGAAAAATTCAAACACGTATATCTCGATACCCTAATGAGGTACAAGCATGCCGTTTTCAGCAAAGTTGATCAGCAGGCTAAGAACTATCTGTCAATGGCGTCTTTGGTTCGAGAATCGTCCGCTAGGTGGCGCCAGGGTAAAAAATGTTCAAACTTCTATATCCCAGAATCCTGATAAGATAGAATGATGCCGTCTTCAACAAAGTTCTTCAGCAAGCTAAAAACTGTCTGATAGTTGAGTCTTTGATTCGTGATTTATTCGTTAGGTTATTCGCTATATTATCTTTGACCCCCTGTAGACAAATTTTGTCACCCCAGAATATTGCTCCGTTTTGTTCCGGGAATGTCTCCGAAAATTTCTACAGGAACTCTTCCGTATTTTTTTCCAAGAATTTCTCCGGGAATTTCTCTAGGAATTCCTCTGGAAATTTCTCCGGGAATTCTTCTGGAAAAAATTCCAGGATGTTCTCTAGGACCCACATCAGGAACTCCTTCTGGAAATTTCTCCAGGAGTTTTCCAGGAATTCCTCCGACTTTCCTCCGAGAATTTCCACAGGAATACCTCGATGAGTTCCTCCGGAAATTACTCCATGAATTAGGGATTTTCCTCAAAAATTCCTTAAATAATTTCTCTAGACTGGATTTCTCCGAGAACTTTTCTAGGAGTTCCTCTAGGAATATCTCCGAGAATGTTTCCGGGAATTACTCCTTGAATTCTTCCAGGAATTCCTGCTTGAATTCCCCCCAGAAATTCCTTCGGGAATTTCTTCAGGAACACTTCCGTTTTTTTTTTTAAATCCACTGAAAATTTCTCCAGGAAGTCTTTCTTCAGGAAGTCTTCCGTGACTTTTTTCAGAAAACGCTCTGAGAACTTCTCCAGGAATTCCTCAGGGAATTTCTCCAGGAATTCCTTCTGTGTTTTCTCCAGGAATTTCTCTGGAAATTCCTCCGCGGATGTCTCTAGAAATTTTCCCTGGAATTTCTCCAGAAATTCCACTACGAACTTCTTCAGGAAATCCTTCCAATTTTTTTCCTGGAATTCCACTAGGAATTTCTTTACGACTCCCTCTAGGAATTTCTCCGGGAATTCTTCAATGACTCTAATCAGCAATTTCTCCGGTGATTCCCAAGGTGATTCCTTCAGTTATTTCTCCAGGACTTTTTCCGGGATTATTTCCAGGAATTCTTTTGGATATTTCTCCATGATTTCTCCCGGAGTTTTCTCCAGCGATTCATCCAGGAATCTCCGTCACGGAATCCACCAGGAAGGAGGATTCCCTGAAGAGTTTTCCAGAGGAATTGCTGAAGAAATTACCGGAGGAATTCCTAGGGAAATTTCCTGAGGAATTCCTGGACGAAATCCTAGTGGCATTCTCTGTGGAATACTTTGAGAAATTCCCAGAGAATTTCCTGAGAAAATCCCGATGATTTCATTTAAAAATTCCCGGAGGTATTTCAGAAGAGTTCCCGGAGGAATTCCTGGAGGATTTTCTGGAAGATTTACAGAAGAAATTCCCAAAAGAATTCCTGGAGGATTTCCTGGAGAAATTGCCGGAGGAATTACAGGATGATTTCCCGGAGGTATTCGTAAAGGAAGTCCTAGAGGAATTTTGGGAGAAATTCTCAGAGGGATTTGTGAGAAAATAAAATCACGGAAGACTTCCGGAAGAGATTCCTGGAAAAATTCCCAGAGAATTTTCTTGAAAAAAAAAACCGAAAGTTCTCCTTAGAAAATTCCCGGATATATTCCTGGAAAAATTCCTAGAGAAATTCTTGGAGAAATTCCTAAATAACATCCTGGATGAATTCTTGAAAAAATTCCCGGAGGAGTTCGTGGAGGAATTCCCGGAGGCACTGATGGACGAATTCTTGGGGAAATTCTCAGTGAAATTTCCGTAGAAAATCTTGGAAAAAAATCCGGCGGAATTCCTGGAAAAATTCTCCGGAGAATTCCTGCAGAAATTGCCGAGTCCTGATGGGAGTCCTAGAGGAAATCCTAGGGAAATTTCCGGAGGAATCCCCGGAGGAATTCCTGGAGGATTTCCTAGAGGATTTCCCGGAGGAACTTCTGGAGGATGTCCAAGAGGAATTCCCGAAAGATTTCCAGAAGAAATTGCTGGAGGAAGTTCTTGGGGAATTCCCTGTGGAATTCTTGGATAAATTCCTGGAGGAATTCCCGGAGAAATTCCTGGAAAAATTCCCGGTTGAGTTCCTGTAGAAATTCCCGGAGACATTCCCGGAAGAAAAAACGGAGCAAAAGATTGTAGGGTGACAAAACTTGTCTGCAGGGGGGCCAAAGACGGTGTTAGAGTATTGGCTCTTGTACCACCGTACTCGACCGTCTACTATCCTGCCAAATGGTTCTTAGTTTGCTGAGCAACTATGCTGGAAATGGAATATTTCTTGTTCATTAGGGTGTTCATACAAGTATTTTCTTAATATTAAACGGAACCTATCGAATAATATCAAAACCAAGGACGCCAGATACGTCTTACTTCCTCTTAACTTTCGGAACAATTTGCTGGACGTTTTCCGATTTTTGAGATAAAATTGTTTGAATGTTTTGATTGCTAGTGTCCCCTAGCGTCACTATTCTCGGATAGTTCTCAACCTGCCGAACAATTTTACAGAATACGCCATGTTTTTAGCATATAACAGTAACGAGACACACGTGTTTAAATATTATACACACGGTGTCACCTAACGAATAAATCACAAATCAAAGACTCAACTATCAGACAGTTTTTAGCTTGCTGAAGAACTTTGTTGAAGACGGCATCATTCTATCTTATCAGGATTCTGAGATATAGAAGTTTGAACATTTTTTACCCTGGCGCCACCTAGCGGACGATTCTCGAACCAAAGACGCCATTGACAGATAGTTCTTAGCCGGCTAATCAACTTTGCTGAAAACGGCATGCTTGTACCTCATTAGGGTATCGAGATATACGTGTTTGAATTTTTCAGACACATGGCGCCACCTAGCGGATAAATCCCAAACCAAAGACTTTACTATCAGATAGTTCTGAGCTTGCTGAAGAATTTTGCCGAAGACAGCATCATTCTATCTTATCAGGTTTCTGAGATATGAGGGTTTGAACATTTTTCCCACTGGCGCCGCCTAGCGGCTGAATTACGAACCAAAGTCGCCGTTGCCAGCTAGTTCTTAACCTGCTGAACAAATTCGCCGAAGACACTATACTTCTATCTCATCGGGATCTTGAGATATACTTTGCGCAAAGTATGTGGCCACTTTTGGTACCCCAAGACAATCCGGAATAACTCCGGAACCATGTGGACCAGACACCCATGTCCCCGGCATCAAAAACTAGAAGAGTTTTTCGGGAAGTTGTGAAAATTTCATCAAAATCCATCGAAAAACAAAAAAGTTATGACCATTTTTGTGCTTATCCGAAGGTGGAAAATGTACTTTGGCTGGATGAAGGTTAAACAAATTACTACTGACAAGTTCTGCCACAACTCCAAAATCCATGGAAGAGAATCTGTAAAATTTATCCTAAACTCATTATTCAAGCGAAACATACAGTTTCGAATGTTTTTGGAACAAAATTCGAAAAATTAGTATTTTACTGTATGTAAAACTTTAAAAACTCTTATTTCTTTTGAAAAACTCTCCATGATCAGTAGTTAATATTCACTCTCATGAAAGTTTTAAAATATATTTAAATTTCAGATTTTCATTATGGAATCTATGAGTAGGCCACTTCCTAATACATTTCAAAATCAGCTTGCGGGCCGCACAAAACCTGGTCGAGGGCCGCATGCGGCCCGCGGGCCGCAATTTGGTGACCACTGATTATTACTATTACCATTATTGTTTCTGTTTTGATATCACGTTTGATATCTGTTATTGTTGTTACCACGGTAATGGGGCACGTTCGGTGTAGTACTAGATTTTTAGTAATGAGCTGAATTTTAGTATGGTGAGAAGGTCAATTCTCCGTTTCTGCAATGAAATGATGCAAAAAGCGTGGGTATTATGATTCCTTGCCTAATTTGATGCTGCTTGATTAAAACATTGGATAACTATGTTGTTTATGTTGCAAGAAATGGAGAAAACAACAACACTGTTGCCCAAAGTTTTGCTCAAACAGCATCAAATTAGGCAAGGAATCATAATACCCACGCTTTTTGCACCATTTCATTGCAGAAACGGAGAATTGACCTTCTCACCATACTAAAATTCAGCTCATTACTACAAATCTAGTACTTCACCGATCTGTCCTATTAGAATTATTACGATCCCGTGAGTTGTTTGAATAACTCTCGCGATTAATTCCTCTGCGGCCACGATTGTTTCGTCCATGGACTTGGCTACTTCATCAGGAATGCCTTGTCCTACATAAACACTTTTCAATTTATTTGTTAGGTTATCGATTTCGTCGCAATGTGTGTTTGCATCACCCTTTTGCCTAATATTTTTAAGTTTTGCTAAGATGTTCTCTGGTGAAATTTTTTCAGAACATCTTGCCTTAACATCGTTGATAATAGCATCAATGGAGTCAAGATTTTCAGGTAAGCCCAATCTGGCTTTGCCCGTCAGCCTTGTTCTTAAAAACCTAACGGCTGTTGCTAATTGTTCTGCTTCAACGTAATCTTTAAATAAGTTTGCTGCATCGATAAATGCATCTAAATTTTCCGATGTTCCATCGTATGTTTGTACGATGGACGTAGCTGTTTTCATGTCGAACACCATTTTGATTCGGTTATCTTGTTGATTATTACGAAATTTTATTAGATTATTACAAAATATAATAGCATATCCCACTGATTAAAATGGCAACAATTTTGAGTGGCTTTCTAATTTAGATTTAAGCATTTGATCACATTCACTGTACTCCAATTTTGTTGATTTAATTAAGTATTCAAATTGATCTATTGATAAATCATTTTTATGAGTATGGAGTTTTTCGATAATATTGCCGTTAATTTCTTTTACTTTATTAATTTTCTGAACAATTGTGCTTCTAAGATATTTTTTTGAAGGTGCTTTCTTCAAATTTATTTTGATTTTGTGAATTTTCCTTATAAGCACTTCAATTTCCTGAACAACTTTGGTAACTATTAAAAATTAATTGATATTTACAGCATAAGATGCTAAAGAAATCAATACCATTAATACAAAATTTTCACTTACATTCTGTTTTCCCAAGCTGATAGAGTTGATGCTGGTCAGATCGCCGCTGTGATCTCCGTCCGTGCTACGACCTCAGAGTCCAGAGCCTCACAACAACGTATGTTTTGTTGATAATAACGGCGGAAGCGCACTCTTCAACGCACGTCATCGATGTTTTGATGCACTTTTATTCGTTGATTAAAAGTGCATCAAAACTAATTGTTCTTCTTTTTCTGGAGTTGCAACTCCATTTCAAAACTAATTTCAGCTGATTCCTACAGCCTGTCCGCATTCGCTCCTTGACGAGGAGTGTTTCTGATGTTATTAAGGTTTCTGAACCGTGTTCGGTTTAATTTGTGATAACACTGAACACCATACTTTTCCATAAATTGGATTGCTTTCACTTGTTCTACGATTTGAGCTCGAATTTCGTCCCAAGATTCAGGCATTGTGGCCAGTTTTTATTGTTCACATTTGAAAGTTATTGTTTCCGTCACTTTGTATCTTAACTTTTCACTCACTTTGTATCACACGTTTGCCGTTTGCAGATTGTGCAGTCTTGCTGCGTTAACTGCTGCACGCTCGGTATTGATTTTGTCAATATTGGAAAACAATTCAATTGCACCATAGCCTAAAGCCACTGCGGCTAAAATGCACAACGCAACGGTCTGCGCGGTCATGTGCTTTTCACCGATGCTACTGTTTGAAGAGGTAGAAATTACCTCGTCTGCACTGAACCAACCCATCACCGAGTGGTTAGATTTCTTCTTTTGAAACTTGAGTAAAGTTTCTCGCTTTCACTGATTTCTGATGTTCCCAAACTGTTTCACACATGCTTCAACACTCAACAGTTAAATTTTTTTATTTTATCCACCGTTTTCGACTTGACTAAGTCACTGTTGCACCACTTTTTCACTATTTGGAGAAGGCTGCAGACTGCGGTCACTTGGGCGCGGTCAGCCATGTAATATGCCGGTGATATCTACTGTAGTGACAACTGCTCACGTTGGTGGTAAAATCAAATCTGTTTATTCTTTGCCTCTTTGGATTACAAGTTACTTAGACTCTACACATTATTATATCTCTACATTTAGGTGGGAGATGTTTGGAGTTGCCTTGAATTTACTAATTAACCAATCAGCGATCGATTCTAGCAAAGAGAAATCGAAGCTAACGCAAATCTAGAAAGAGAGCCCGGCGCCAACACATGCAACGTGATGCACTTGACTTATACTGACTATAGTCCCTTGTTTTCCCTGCCTTCTTTACCTTATTTCGTTTATTGTGCTTTTTCGTCTTATCGGCCAATTTCTGCTGGATTTCATCACATCGTATTCTGTCCAGTCTGACTTCCATACATTCCTGCTACCAAGTCTCCACCACTCTGAGTTGTCCTTTTTGTTATTTACAATGTTCAACTCAGCTTCCAAAGAGGGACATGTTTCTATCGAAGGAGGTGAATTCATAGAAATTTGGCTTGCGATAAGATTTGCTGACCATGACTTCAGCTCATCAATAATATTAAACCCCAGCATCGGGTTAGTGTTCATTGTAGCTGATACATTCATGTCGATGGTCATCTGGTTTAGGTGTCAAATTTCGTCGTTTATGCTTCGCAGCCCAGTGGATAAGTTCGTTGACATTTTTTGTAATGAGTCAGTGAGTATGTCATTTGATTTCTTTATGGACATATCGCATAGCGAAGTAATGTGGTTTTCCAAACTAGTTACACTACCGGCTGCATGTTTTGTTTATTGCTGCTAATTTATTTTTAATTGCGAACATCAGGATCTCGAGCCCCTCAAATGCTTCATGAATAAAAGCAGGCTTCTCTTGTTGCATCGCGAGCCTATGTGTGACTTTAGTATTAGAATTAATTTGCTCCGCCAAACATTTCTGTTCGGAAATGAACCGTTCTATGTCAAGCTGGTTTTGTATGAGCTCTTGACATGACTTACAGCATGTTGGATTATATGTATGAACCAAAGTCTACCGTTTTCTTATCTTTCCGGCGTGAAGAATTTCGCTGCACGGTTATGCCTATGCACGTAGCGTGGAATTTACGTGGACATCCCGCACATGTCCACGACATTGTATCCGCGTTGCCATCGAATGCGCAAATTTCACAGTTCATGCGGACGAAGTTAATACTGCAGCAAAAAAGTAATTACAATTTACAATAATTTCTATATGGTGCTTTCTTTAAATTATTTAGGATTTTGAATAACTCTTTAATTATTTGCTGAATTTTGTAATCAAGTAAATCAAGATCCATTTACAAAATATTAAGGGTGTTTATTGTCACGGTCGCCATGTACTCACTCTACTGGATTGTCAACGTTGATTCTGCAATGTATGACTCATTTTCAATTAATTTATTTTCTATATCATTAGAAAGTTCAACAGCGTATTTGTGCTTATCCTGTAACGTTTCTGTCTTTTATTAATTCAATTTTTCAAGTTGTTTTGTATTCTTTATAAGGCTTGCACGTCTTTTTCAATATCTTCTAGCATTTAAGAAAAAATACTTTTACTTTAATACAAATATCAACTAATTAACTGCGAAGCTCGATGTCTCGCCTGCATAGAAAAATCCCGCTTGTCGGTCCACCCTCAAGGGTTTCGCCTGCACAGCTTTCGACGTTTTTTATTTCGTGTCACCTTCTTAGTTGTGTTTGTGGCATCCTATTTCGACTAACTTCGACAACGCCAACGCCATTTGTTGCCTAAGGATCGCCAACCAGGAGAATAGTGATCATGTTTTTGTCGTTCATGCTGCTTGCCACCAGTTGACTACGGCTTGTACAGCTAATTCTTCACCTAAGGTAAAGTTCTTTCCTGGAGGGTAATTTTCTGCCTTGCAGGTAATGTTCGAGTTCGTATCTGCAACATCAGTTTGATCTCTTCGAATATTTACACAAACAAATCTGGTTCTGTTATTGGGAGTCAACTGAGATAGCTCATTTCTCAGGCCTAACAGTTGTCTGTTTAGTGATTCATCACTTGTTGTATTTGCATGGTTTACGTGTTTTACAGCCCGGCTGAAGATTTTTTGACACACTTGCGTGTGCTGGACTAAATCTTTCTGAAGTTTGTCGTTCTTCGCCCAGTTGGCAATTAACGATCATGATAAACAGTTGATCTAAATTATCGTCGATACCGCCTACCATTGACATTTTCGTTAAGACCGTCAGCGATTCTATGGTACGCATATCCGTCTGTCTTTGATTTGATTCCAATAGATTTTCCTGCTTGCAAAGCAGCTTCCGCGTGTCGATTCCACAGTTTAAATGTTCTTGGCAGTTTTCACATAGTGGGACCATGAATGCTCCCTAATAAAGTGTTCTTGGTTTCGCCGAACTTCGATGCAAGCTGCGTGGTAGGGCTTCTCGCAAAATTCGCACTTCCATAAGAAGTAGTCGTCTTTGTTGCTGCACGATGTTGCGCTGTACCACATGATTCACTACAAAGCGCGTCCGAACTCAAAGGTGGTTCGTAGTAGACTTGAAGAGAGTGGATAATTGACGCGAATCTATAGTTAAAGATGAGCGATGTGCATTACTATGAACTAGATTACATTTTCTTCTTGTTTCTTGTTGATTAGAATCTCTTGCTGAAAAAGAGGTTGTTGATATACTATGATTTCGTGTCTCTGAGTATTATCTATGTCTTTAACGACCATTATTGTCACGGTCGCCATGTGACCCTTCTAGTCACGGTCGCCATGTGACGTTTCTAGTCACGGTCGCCATGTGACGTTTCTAGTCACGGTCGTTATGTGGCCTCCAAGGTGGAGGTTGTGTTTTTATTGTTAATTGAGTTCCTAATATTTTTTGTCTAAAGCTTTTAATAACGCGTAGTATATTATAGTTTCGTCATCGTTTATAATATAACGATGTATAACTTTTCTGATAACTGTTAATGAAATTCACCTTGGGCAATAATCAAACATATATTTATCATGGGAATTAATTTTGTTGTGCAATTTCTGCATCTGTACTGGTTGTGACAATTCCGTCACTACTAAACCAGCCCACAGTGACTTGTTCTGCTTTATTTTGCTTTTGTCGAAGAACTACGATACGATCACTTCTTTTTCTGGTGTTTGCTTTAAACGAACCTGCTTTCAGAATACCTAGTCTTCACTTTAGTATTTCTAACGCATCTTTTTGTAGTATTGATGTCACTTTTTATAGACATTTTATCGGCTGTTTGTATAAGGATATTTTCCCGTGAGAAGGCGGATTTCAGCTGGTCAGTATGTTTTTTCTAATCTTTGGCAAAAATCTGCCACATTATCACCTTGTTTCAGTGTTTTGAGTTCTGGTATGACATTGTCTGCAGTTACCTTAGATGCACGATGATATATGACAAGCGGTTAAAGATTCAGCAAGTGTTTGATGATTATCAGTAACAACTTGATTTGCTTTACCCGTCAATCGTGTTCCTAAAAAAAATCACCATGGTTGTTTCCGTCTCGCAGCTTTTTGCGCTGCAGCTGTTTCTTCAAAAATTTGTACGACATGTGATATGTGAACAGAATTACTGCATCTATAAACGCTGTTAATTGCTCTGCAGTCTCACGATCATAAATTTGTACAAGAGCTGTACCTAATTTCAAATTTTCATGATATGTACAGCGGTTCTAAACTTATTTTTAATTATTTTATTTTACACAATGTTTAATTTTACTTGTTATTTTGGATTGGCTTTTATCTTTATATGCATTTTGATATTCTTTTGAAATGTTTTGCTCTATTTGTAGCAGTTACATTTTCTTTGGTCTCTTGACGTTGATATGAACTTATCAATTTTACTTATTATACTTAGTATACAATCGCAAGTATTCTTCCTAATAAATGAAGCACATTCTGGCAGCTTGGTAGGCTAACAAACTTTGGGACGTTGATATTATTACTGCTCCCCAGTTACGCACGGTAGCCCTTTTGGGCAGTGAATTCCAACGTTTCTGCTGCGTTCATTGGTCTTCTGTTGACCATAATTATGTCATTTATCATTACTTCTTTAAGTTTATATTTCTTTGTTAGAGATTTTCTGCACTTGCCGATGTTTTTCTTTGATTAGTAGTAACAGGAACTTTTTCGCGTTTTTTTCGGTTTTTAGGTGTGTTTTCTCTTATGTCTTATCAGTTTTCAGTTGTTCCTTGTTTTTCTTCGATAGTAGCATTTTTTTTGAGTGTAATGATCTATTTTCTTGATTTTTGTAGTTTGTTTGTCAAAGCTTTGGAGTAGATTTTTACTGCTTTTTCAGCCCCCGTTCTGGTACCAGTTTTTTGATTTCAGCATCTTTTTTGTTGAATGGTCCTTCCATTTTCTGTGGTCAAGAACCGCCATACCATCTTTGGTGGTTTTTTATACTTGATCTTAAGAAAACAGCAGGATTCTCGCCTTTTCCGGGTCACTCCATTATGAGCTCTATTATGTTTTTTGTTGGTGACTGCGTCTTGTCGTTGTTCATCAGTAGCGTCTCCTACTAGAATTTAGTATCAGGATAGAGGTTTGTGGTGGTCGTTTATCAGATTGCTAAATCTGCGACCATTAAATAAGTGACTTGAAGTGTTTTACTACCTAAACAATAGCCAAGAGTTCATTCTCCGTAGTGCTATACCGATCTTTTCTAGGTGTACTTCGAGAAAATACTGCTGCAATGGTGAAATAGCTTGCATGGGTTGTTAGAACAAACTCCCCAACATGTTGATGGTCAATTAGTCTTAAAGAGGTTTTTAGTACCATCATAAAACCTAATACCTTTTGTTTTAGTTTTGATATGGTTCTAAGAATCTCTTCTAGTTTATCTGACTAAAAATGTTATATGGGTCTTTTTTATAGTCTGGGTTGATCAAATAAAACTATGTTTTTTCAGATTTTTCTCTTTGTTTTGTTCAGTTTATGGTATACATTCGCGCTGTATTTTTCAATGAATTCGATGAATCTCAATCCCCAACTTATCACAGTTTATCTTTCTTTCGGCTTAGTTTGACGTTCTGTTCTGAGGCAAACTTGGTTAGGGCGCCGGACTAGCGATTCGGAGTCGTGTGTTTGAATCTCACCCAGAATCAAGTGATATGTTTTTTTTGAATATATTTTTTTCCTAATTTGTCGATTGCACGTACAATTCACTTTCGAATGCCGCAGTTTTTACACCCTCTTCTAGTACCATTTGGTAATTGTTTTCCATCACTATTCTTACAAACTCTTACTTTTTTCTTCAGGCTCCTACCCAGGTAACAATTTGATGCTGTACAAACGTTTTTTCAACTATTTTAAAGTAGCCTTTTCTCGAACAAAAGCTAAGCACAAGAGGTACACTCCTTAATTCAGTTCCTAAACATCTAATTTTGGTGATTTTTTCTACCTTTAGCTGATTTGAAGTTCATTGAAAGGCTGATTTAAGGTTTAATATGCGCCTGATCAGTTATCCATAAAATTTATTTATTTGGATGAAAAATTAAAAAAAAAAACGCTTTTGTAAGCATTTTTTCCAATTCCGGCTTTCTATTCCCAGAAAAGATATTTTGGAATGTTTAAATTAGCCTGTGGGAATTGAACTCGGATTTCCTAAACTATAGTCATTCACCTTAGCACCTACACCACACGCAATAGTATACATATCCTCGAAATACCATAGAACATAAGTTGAACTAAGTCTGTATTGAGGCTGAAGAAGCTATGTAGACTACGAAAACATTGCTTGGGTCAGCTGTCAAAAAATATTTGATTAAAGGTTGAACAACAGATGCTTAATTCTGCATGCTAGTGTCTGTTTTATAGCTGGTTACACAGATTAATAATATTCTTTTCAACTTGATATTCTGCCATTCATGTACAGGTATTCTCCGATATAGTGTACCCTCGATATAGAGAATTTGATATAATGTACATTTTACTTCGATATAACGTACAACATTGAACAATTTATTTTTTTCCAGTAATAACTCCCAGATAAACTACGAAATCACTCAAATCAATGTTTTGTTGCAGCATTGGCCTTTTTTACTCGGAATTAGCGAAAATTGGAAAAAATAGTCTATTATATCGAAGCAAAATGTACGTTATATCGAAGCACAAAAAACGAAATGACATTTTCGCGAAAACTCATGTTTTTCATAATTAGTTTTGTGAATTTCACCGGAATTTTTGGAGTCAATTTCACGTCGAGTTGATCATAACTAGCAATACAAATATTATTTTTCTCTCTGCTTCGATATAACATACAAAGATATTGTTTTTTACGTTATATCGAAGAGTACCTGTATTGCTGATCAAAGATGCCGAACAAGCCATTCTTCAGACCAACCCGGGCAGAAGAAAATAACTAACGAAGATCAAAATTTGCTATTGAAAATGAATAGCTGAATGGCAAAATTTGTTATTGACTTGTTGGGAATAAGAGCTAAAAGAACAAAAATAATAACTGACTTTGTTCTGGAAAATAACTCAATAATAACTAATGTTATCCTTATAAGAACAAACCAAGGACAAAATATTTCAAAATTGGAAAATAATTCAATAAGTTATTATTGAGTTATTGAGAACAAAGTATGTACAAAATAAATTATTTCAAACGAGATCATCATAATTGTAAATTTTGTTCTTATGAATGGAAAAAATGTGGTGTAAGTTCAGAAATGCTTTGTCCTTGGTTTGATCTTATAATAACAAAATTAGTTATTATTTACTTTTTTCTGGAATTATTTTTTGTTCTTTTAGCTCTTTCCCCACAAACCAATAACAAGATTTGCTCTTCATCAATATTCTAATTAAATTAAAATAAATACAAAATCACTCATTAATAACAAAATAAGTTATGATTGCGAAATATGCCATTGGGATGTCATTTAACTTTGGATGTTCAGGAGAACTTATTTTGCTATGATTGCATATTTTGTTATTATTCAGTTATTTATTGTTATTCAATAATAACTCAGAGATAACAAATTTGGCAATGATAACATATTTTGTTCTTAGCGAGTTATTTAGTGTTATTCATTATTAACATAACCATGATTAAATAAGATATGATGGCAACATTTGTTATTATCATGTCCTTGGTTTGTTCTTTGCCTCTTCCCGGGAATATTCAGCTATCATTGCTTTCGGCCACTGACACCATTATCCAGCCAACGCTCAGCTAATACTCTCACTATTCATCATTCATTGTTACTTGGGTAGGTAATTTACGGTCGTCATAAGCACTAAATAAACTGTTTGATTCGCACCTCACGAGTTTATCAGTGGAGTGGATCTGCGAGAATCCATCTGGAGTATGATCCTTTTTTTGTTTCGCTTAGTTGTGTCATCACATTTGTGCCATTCGAAGATGACTGGTTCGAGTCTTGTCATGGTCGCCATGTGGTAACAGATTTTGTCACGGTCGCCATGTAATACTATGGATAGAGTCATTTTGGTTCCCTTGAGAGATCAAATCAATGAGTACTTTATTCATTTTCAACCATTTCCCACTGTAGGTAGTTGGAAATCATTTATTAGTGCTTGTGCAATCGCTCGAAGACAATCGATGTCGGTTAGCAAGATCTCTAGACTGAGATACAGGTGTGGACTGAATTTGCAAAGTGAAGTGAGATTATAAACTAGGCGTTGAGCAACTTCAGGTTCGAAAAAGGAATGAATTAATGTGCAATTAGTGTACACGCGCTGCATCTCCACAAATGTCATGGCAAGATGTGCTAATGAATGGAGAAAACTCATTGGAATTAGATTCGCCTATCTGTATTGAAAAACAATCTTCTATTACCCTTTGCGTACGTTTCTACGGAGGAATACTCAACACTTTTATGATATTTTAATGTAAAATAAATTAAAAAAAAACAAATCTCGCGTTCTTTATCATATGGATGTTACGGCAATGATCGATTTCTTTTCATCACAGAGAGATCATACGAGCAGTGATCGTATTTCTGTTAAAAATCTTAAACAAAATATCGATGAAATTACGTCCTCATGACACTGAACGCGATAAATCTGTTATGACGAGAACTTAAAAAAAACTGTCTTATTGACCACTGCAAGAACACAATTTGCCAAAAAACCAGCGCATTCGATTTAAGGTAATTAACCATCCACCCTTTCTTATGCACACCGCGTGGAAATCCAAAAAGTATCAGCTCACTTAATAATAAAAAAAAAAAACAATAGCTATTTCTAATTGAACGAAAAATAAATTCTTCTAGTTTGCTTCTAGGTTAAGAAAACCAGCGAAAAAAAGGCGAAAGCCATAAGTTAACAAATTTTGAGTAGTTATGTTTTGGTAATCAAAACTCTTAGAACTTTTAGAATATGCTTTTAGAGGATTTAACACCGAACATTGTGAGCAAATTTCGTAAACTAAATTTCCAGACTGGAAACATGAATAGCAAAAAAAAACAAAATCACAAAGCAGCAAATCTACGTAGACGAAAGAAGAGACAGTGCCTTAATTACAGCTTTCACACACAGACACGCTTAAAAAGGGCCTTAGTGCACGTTGCGTTAGCGAGACGTGAACGACTATGTCGCTCCATTCTGCAGACTGATTTTCGATAAGGATGATTTGTATTAATTCCCGTAACTTTTCATCACCTGAAAACACACACCCACGCAAAAAAACCTTCTGTAAATATGTGTTTCACGACAGGGTGAATAAAGTGAACACAAAATCACAAACACATTATAAATTAATACTAGCAGACATGAGCATGAGCAAACAAAAAAAAAACGCAATCGATGACGAGAGAGGCGTAGTTTTATCTGTACTGGATAAAAAATCAGTGAATTTTATTTAACTTATAGTCACCCGAACAAAATGAGTCCTTTTTTAGTTTAGTTAATGAGACGGTATGTTAGTTTTAGAACAGCGCAGATGCAGTATGCCCTAATATTGTATTGTAAATGAGAACATACTTAATGTAGCTTAACAGACGTTACGAGTTTAAGAAATTCTGTAAAGTAATTTATATCGTTGGGTAAGAGTACTGATGGAATCGCGAACTAGTTCTTTTTATGTACAGCTGACACTCACAATAAAATATTATTTAAATTTTTAAATGTTTTGGTTCGTTGCTTGGTATTTTGATAGAAAGGAAAGAAATGCCTTTGGACGTGTAATTTAACATGTCTGATCACAGATGGTGGAATAGTAGTTTACGCAACAAGGTGCAGAATGCCGATTTTTACAGCACGAGTACATTTATCCAACGAGGCTTGCCGAGTTGGAAAATTACGATGAGTGCTGTAAAAATCGAGTTTAGCACCGAGTTGCGTACAACGTTTTTTTTGCAATTTCATAAATTACCACTTGAAGATAGTTTTCAACAAAATTTATTCATCAAACTGCACAATAGAAATACACTAGAACACCAATGGCGCTGTAGTCACTTTTCCTATTTAATTAAATTTATAACTTTTATTGTGATAATTGATTGTTTTAAAATGTCTAGCTTGAAGAGCATTTTTTGTTTTGGTAAACAAAAATTATTTGACAATTCTAGTCCGCTACTGACGCTGTAAGGGCGTGGCAAATTAGATGTTAGTCACACGAACAGTCGCGACATTGGACTTCTGTGGCTAGTTATTCTAATAACTGCACACTGATTTTCATAGCCATGTTTAAGAAAGTCAGATCATAGCAGGTTATGCTGCAGTTGTCACAAATTTTCAAACCTGCGTCCAGAAAGCATCAAGAAAGTGACCAAAACTGAAAACAGTGCTGTAATGGTCCATTACGCAACGCAAATCAGTGCTGTAATTACAGCACTGCTAATTTGGTGTGGGAAAGTAGGCCTTTTCCTGGCAGACTTGCGTGAGGTAAAACAGCCTATTACGATGAGAAATTGCAAAAAAATGATACTTCGTAAAAAATCTTCCAAGAGACTATCTGTACCTGGTGTTCATTGATTAAGAGATAGATTTCGACCGTCTCAATCACGAAAACATGTGGGGAGCGCTAAAGCGCAAGGATGTCTCTGAAAAAAATATCGGCCTTCTTGAAGCACAGTACAAGGCATTTTCATGCATAGTACTGCACAACGATGTTTTGTCCGATCCCATCCCGGTCATTGCTGGAATAAGGCAAGGATGTATCACCGCTACTGTTCCTCATCGTAATCGACCAGATCATGCTAGGTGCGATTGATCATGAACAAAATCGTGGATTACTGTGACAACCCATTACCATGGAGCACCTAAATGATTTCGGATTGGCTGATGACGTTGCTCTCCTAGCTCAAATGGCGCGCTCTGTGATATGCAGAGCAAGTTCGATTATCTTGCCAATCACTCTCCGGCGGCAGGTCTTACCATAAACGCAAGCAAGAGCAAATCGTTGGATGTAAACACGGTAATCCTTCCAGCTTTACGGTAGCTGGGCAATCAGTGGAGAATGTTGAAAGCTTCCAATATCTTGGTAGTCAAATGGCGGCAGATGGCGGCACTAAGATCGATAAATCTTGTGTACGGATGAATAAGACGAGGACTGCCTTTGCGAGTTGAAGAAATGTAGGGGTTGTGGGGGTAAAGTGGGCAACCTAAGCATTTTGGTCGTTTCCAGTGGAAATGCGGCAAAATCCATCTGCTTTTCCGAGTAACATGGAAGGTTATGATATACATACTCTAGAAATGTTGTAAGGCATTACATTTGAAAAATATTGTTTTCTTTGATTATTTTCTCCACCAAAACGTGTATCAAAATAGCGTGAAAAAAATTGGTGGGGGTAGAATGGACAATCGATGGGGTAAAATGAACAAGTCGTTAAAAGTTATATAACATTATATTATTTCTATGTTTTTAATTACAAACTATCATATTCATACAAAACCTTTATTTTGTTGTTTTCAAACTTCAATACAAACTTTGAAACACACTTAAATAATTATTGTAAAAATAGTGTAAAAAGCAAGCACTGTTTTGGATGAAAATTATATTTTGTTTATATAAAATATTTTTTTATAACTTTTTACTTCAACAATCTCACGATATGTATAAGGGCTGATGATTCAGGAGTTTGCAAAAAAAAAATGAAATTTTTGTGAAATTTGAACCGGTTGTCCATTTTACCCCCTGATTATGTTAAAATTATTTCCAAAACTTCTTTTTTTTTACTAATTTATATATTTTTTGGTCAAATATAGTCTTCTACGTGGTCTTTATTGGTTTAGGGTGTAAAACTTGTAATAATTTGAAAATAACTTACGAGAGAACCTTAGCAATGATAAGAAAATTTTACATCATTTTCGATTTTTCACGTGATTTTTAAAGTTTTTGTCATTTTGAAGAAGTTTATTTGATTTTAATGTTCAAGATCAGTAAAAGTATAATGATTCATGCTTAGGCATACGCTTCAATCGTTAAAACATGTTGAAAAACAATAAAAGCCATGAAATTGCACCTTGTCCATTTTACCCCACCTGTCCACTTTACCCCCACCACCTCTATGGAAAACAATCAGATTAGTCGACGCACAAAAATCTGAATTTTCCACTGGAACGTGAAACTTGTACTGCTGTACGCTAGTGAAACTTGGTGTGTATCAGTGAGGAACACTCATCGGTTGCAGGTCTTCATCAATAGAAGCCTGCGGTATATTATTCATGCATGGTTGCCTCACAATTGTCTCTCCAACGTGGAGCTCCATCGTCGATGTCATCAAAAGCCGATAGCGACAGCCAGCCTCTACGCAGGAGCGGGAACGAAATCTGCAAACAAGTGTTAGATTTGAACCCAGCAGGACATCGCAGCAGAGGTAGACCCAGAGGCTCATGGCGGCGCAGCCTCAACAACGAAATAAAGCAAGTCAACAGAAACTTGACCTGGCCACAGGTCAATGCGATGGCTGGCAATCGCCCAGGATGGAAATCTTTCAATTCGGCCATCTGCACCACCGTGACTGCTCAGGACTGAAAGTAAATAAGTTGGATATTGCCGGGCATGTGATTCAACAACTTTTTCACGGGTAGGACAATTGCAGTAGTCAAAATGATCGATGACCCCGTCCAACATTTAAATTGTCTGGTACCTTCCATTACCGCATAATCGTCCTAAGCATACGAAGCTTCATCACAAATCATACATTTAGCATCCATTTTACTTGGATGTAGGAAATTGCTTCGCCTTGTAAAGTTATTTCAAATTATTTACATCACTTTTGTCAAAGAACATAATTTGTTAACCTTCTGCTAAACCCAATTATTCAGATAAACCCGTTTGAATAGATTCTGAAGCTTGTTCTGAAATCAGGGGAAATGCTAAAATAAGAATGGCAAGAAGTGCTAGAATTACGTGTTGGCCATAAAAGATTAAAAACAGTAACAATAACAACCCATCAGCGACCATTAATCTCAAGGTAAGGTGTCTTCGCACTGTCGTCATAGCGTGTTCAACAAACGCGGCTAGTTGTCGCATGAGTTCGGATAGAAAACCATTCACCTTTCAAAACAGAAATTAATTGATAGCTTATCTTTATCTATGTTTATGATCTAATTGGAAACTCGTGTGAAACTCAGTAGCGTACGTCATGTGGGAAAGTACTTGAGAAAGAATGTATACGAAGCTGTTGATCATTAAAAATGTATACGAAACTGACATGACTGATACTGTTGTAACGACCCTAAGTCGTTATCACCCTTACTATTCCACATTAATTAGGATTCCTCAATAAATATAATGTAATTGTCACTTATGTGGAATATTGGCACTTTTACCCTAGTAGCGATAAAGTTTGCGTTTAAGTGTAAAAACAGTAAAAAAAATGTGTCGCCCGAGCATGCACATGTGAATCAATCAACGGTTCACCGTTAAGATAAACAAAAACTGCTAGAGGTCAGAACGCTCCGAGCGAGCACGTTGGAATCTACGAACCATTCCCTGTTGTGCATTTGGACGAGTCGGACGTGTGCTCCGTATCTCACCACGCGATAGACCTCGTAGAAGTAGAGTTTTTTCCCCCGCAATTGCGGAAGGTTTTTTATATCGTGCGTTCTCCTGCTTGTGCGAAGTGTAGTGTCGCAAGGTGGTATCCAGCACAACGCGGAAGCGAGGTGCTTGCATCATCGTACATCAAGGTCAAGGAATAATCGCATCCAAAAGTCATCATTATCGCCATCATCAGCCCCTCCGTCAACAAAGAGGACGGCGGCGACGGGTGCGAAGGCAGACGCGACGGACAGCTTTACCATCTGCCTGCCTGTGATAAATATCTACCTGCTCCGGTCAGATAAGTATCACTCTTTCGATACACTCTTTTGTCCGCCCAATTTGTTTTGATCGCTTTTGTCTATTGTATCCCCAGTCCACATTCGACCACGTGCTTTTTTTTGACATCCATAACAGTGGTTCCCAAACTACTGTATACGGGTAAGGGTGTACAAACTGTAAATAACAGAACTTTTTTTTTGTTTTTTTTTATTAGTTTTTTTTCCTTTTTTTCTCAATACTGTTATTTTTGCATCCACCCCGCTAAAATAAACATAAGAATTGAATTCGTATATTATTAGTACAAGTTTTTTTTGCTTTATTTTCTCTTCCTCTTTTGCACTTTTGAGTTATTTTCCATAAATTTGTTTCCACATGGACGATTCGATTGGAGGCGAAACGCCTCCCAATGATATCATTGCTCGTACGTGGTTTTATCAGCCATCTTCGCCTGGACCTTGGGTTGTCTATTTCCGGCGCAAATGCAAGCCATTGAATATGCTTTCGATTTCTCGAGAGCTGACGCGTAAGTATCCTGGGACCGTTGTTCACCAAGTGAAAGCATCCAAGCTGCGTGTTACCGCACCTAGCTACAAAGCAGCAAATGAAATTGCTCAACACGAAGCGTTTACTGTTGAATACGCGGTCTATGTGCCAGCACGAGAAGTGGAGGTGGAGGGGAAGATCCTCGACGAAATGCTGACATGTGAGGACATCAAGACGGGCTTTGGTCGTTTCAAAAATAGGTCAATTCCTGATGTGGCTATCCTAGAATGTAAACGCTTATCTAAGGCTTCCATGGAAGGAAACAAAAAGGTGTACTCGCCTTCAGCGTTTTTTCGAGTGACTTTTCCAGGTTCCGTCCTCCCGGAATTTGTTGTAATCGATGGTGGTTTTTACCCAGTGCATCTTTTTAGGCCGAAGGTTTTTAATTGTACCAAATGCAAGCAGTTTGGTCACAGTGATAGCTTTTGCACCTGGATAGCACGCACCTGATAGCACGCACCTGGAAAAAGGAAGTCATCATCTTCCCCGGGATTGCGCCGAAAGGTTTTTCTGAAGTCTTCCCTCAAAAGTTTGCCTAATGTCAAAGGAGACGGGGTAAACTTAAAAACTCCGAAGAATCAGGTTCCTTTAGCTTCAGATCCATGTTGTAGCAAGAACCTGTCACCCCCGTCTCCGCCTGTTAAATACACTTCAAAGAGAAATAATCGACAAGGTAGCAAGAAAAAAGCTACCAAAGTTCCTCGCAGTTCAAGCAAGCCTCCTAGACCCAAACGAGGACTGTTTACTTTTAGGGTTCTCGTGGATCGCTTATATGATGCCCTCAGCCTTCCAGAAACATTTAGAGGCATTATTGATATGTTTATACCTACAGTAGAAGAATATCTTCGGAATCTGACACAATCATGGCCCCTCCTTGCTGCGATCATATCTTTCGATGGATAATTCATCAAGTGAGGTACAAGATTTGATCACTGTGCTACAGTGGAACTGTCATAGTCTAAAACCTAAATTAGACCTGTTTAAGTTTTTGATTCACAACTCTGATTGTGATATATTTGCCCTTTGTGAAACATGGCTTTCTTCTGAAGATGAACTCAACTTCCACGATTTTAACATTATACGCCAGAATAGAGATGACCATTATGGGGGAGTTCTTTTGGGGATCAAAAAGACTTACTCATTTTATAGAATTTCAATCGCGACTCATCCTGGCGTAGAAATCGTCGCTTGCCAAATAAACGTAAAGGGTAAAGAACTTTGCGTAGCTTCCGTTTACATTCCTCCAAGAATTTCAATTAACTGCCGTCATCTTTGGAATGCGGTTTCTGCACTATCACATCCAGTTTTAATTCTGGGTGATATGAACGCACATGGTACAGGGTGGGGCGAACCATATGACGATAATAGAGCGGCCATTTTCTATGATTTGTGCGACGATTTCAATTTGAACATTTTAAATACAGGTGAAGTGACACGTATTGCATCTGACGGCAAGGAAAATCGTCTCGACTGGGGTCAAGTTCACTATCATTCGATTGCTTGTGGAAGGTAATCGAGGATCCTCATGGTAGTGATCACTTACCCATTATAACCACCATAAAGCATAAAAGTGAAAGGTCAGACCATCCAATTCAGGTTCCTTTTGACCTCACAAGGAATATCGATTGGCAAAAGTATGCAGAAGCGGTATCTTTTGGCATCGAATCATTCAATCCCCTCCCACCTTTGGATGAGTATCGATTCCTATCTGAACTGATGTATAAGAGTGCAATAGAATCACAAAAACGACGTGTTCCAAGTGCAACCTTCAAAAGAAGACCAGCCACACTAGGCTGGGATGATGATTGCACCCAGTTGTATCTTAAAAATCTGATGCTTTCAAAACTTTTCGTAGGCACGGTACCTCAGATCTTTATCAAGAGTACGCAAAGCTCGAAAGACAGCTGAGAAACCTGCTGAAAGCGAAGAAGCGTAGTTATTGGCGACACTTCATTGAGGGTCTCTCAAGAGAAACTTCAATGACAACGCTTTGGAGAGTGGCTCGCAATATGCGAAACCGCTCTTCTTCTAATGAGAGTGACGAATACTCCAACCGTTGGATATTCAGCTTCGCGAAAAAGGTCTGCCCAGACTCAGTCCCAGCACAACCGATTTCTTGGGAAACATCCCCAAGAGACGGTTCTCTGGACAGACCCTTCACTATGCTGGAACTTTCTATAGCTCTTCTTTCATCAAACAATTCCGCTCCGGGACGCGATATGATCAAGTTCAATCTTCTTAAGAATCTCCCAGATATCGCGAAAAGACGACTACTGGATCTGTTCAACTCATTCATGGAGAACAACATTGTTCCGCTAGAATGGAGACAGGTCAAAGTAATAGCTATTCAAAAGCCTGGTAAACCAGCGTCTGATCATAATTCATACCGCCCAATTGCTATGCTATCATGTTTAAGGAAATTGTTGAAAAAAAAAAATGATCCTATCGCGACTCGATTATTGGGTTGAATCGAATAGCTTGCTTTCAAATACACAGTTCGGGTTTCGCAAGGGTAAAGGAACAAACGATTGTCTAGCGTTGCTTTCAACAGATATTCAACTGGCCTTTGCGGAAAAGGAGCAACTGGCTTCAGTCTTCTTGGATATTAACCCTAAAAGGGATACCTTCATGGCCTCAGTTTCGTCACCTCGCTGAGTGTGTTCTATCAAAGACGAGCTCTGAAAGGCGCCTGGGGTCCAATGGACCCCAGGTATCCCTTTTAGGGTTAAGGGCGCCTTTGATTCAGTTTCCATAGGCATATTGTCAGAAAAACTGCACAATAGTGGACTTCCAGGAATTTTAAATAATTTCTTGTATAATTTGTTGTCAGAAAAACATATGAGCTTCAATCTCGGACAACTGACAACTTCCAGAATTAGCTACATGGGTCTACCCCAAGGCTCATGTTTAAGTCCCTTGCTTTATAATTTTTACGTGAAAGACATTGATAGTTGCTTGGAAGGACAATGCACGCTAAGACAACTTGCAGATGATGCTGTGGTTTCTCTAAAAGGCCCACATGCAGAAATATTGCAAAGACCATTGCAAAATTCTCTAAATAATCTGTCAATCTGGGCAAGAGATTTAGGGATCGAGTTTGCTCCGCAAAAAACTCAATTGGTTGTGTTCTAGAAAGCGGAACCCAGCCCAACTGAAACTCAATCTTTTGGGAATAGTAATCGACCAGTCTTTGACTTCGAAATACTTTGGGGTCTGGTTTGATTCAAAAGGCACTTGGGGTACCCAAATTAAGTATTTGGTGCAAAAATGTCAACAAAGGATCAATTTTCTACGCACAATTACCGGAACATGGTAGGGTGCTCACCCGGAAGCTAGCCCGGAAGACCTTATAAAACTTTACAAAACGACTATTCTCTCTGTTATTGAGTATGGCTCTTTCTGCTTCCACTCAGCAGCAAACTACCACCTAATAAAGTTGGAACGAATTCAATACCGTTGTTTGCGTATTGCTCTTGGCTGTATGCACTCAACGCATAATGCGAGCCTAGAGGTCCTGGCAGAGGTGAAACCTCTCCAGAACCGATTCTGGGAGCTCTCGCTAAGGTTACTTATCAAGTGTGGAGTGAGCAACACACTTGTCATTGAAAACTTCGAAGAAATGCTCAGTCTGAACACTGGATCAAAATTCATGAGAATCTTTCTGTTCTACATGTCATCTGACATAAGCCTACCAAGTTATAATCCTCCCCGTGTACACTTCACTAATGACAGTTCCTCTGTTAAATACGATCTGTCCATGAAACAAGCTATTCATGGAATACCAGATCAACTACGATGTATATCTATTCCTCGCATTTTTAACGAAAAGTATCAAAATGTCAATTCCTGTAAGAGATTCTTCACTGATGGGTCTCGCATAAATGGATCCACTGGTTTCGGTGTTTTCAATGAAAATTTTACCGCCTTCCGCAAACTTCAGGAACCTTGTTCGGTTTATGTTGCTGAGCTCAATTTCGCTTTGGGGATGATTTCAAACATGCCCGTAGACCATTTCTTCATCTTCTCGGATAGCCTTAGTTCGATTGAGGCACTCCGGTCGATGAAACCTGTAAATCATTCATCTTACTTTCTTACAAAAATAAGGGAGCAGATGGGTGCACTGGTCGAAAGATCATACAAGATTACCTTTGTATGGGTCCCCTCACATTGCTCAATTTATGGCAATGAGAAGGCGGACTCTCTCGCAAAGGTGGGCGCACAGGAATGTGAGATCTATGATAGAAGAATTTCACATGATGTTTCCCATTTTGTTCGCCAAAGTTCTCTTCAAAGTTGGCAAAATGATTGGCGAGATGGCCAGCTGGGACGGTGGTTACATTCCATTATTCCTAATGTTTCTTTGCGAGTGTGGTGGTATGGTTTGGATGTAAGTCGCAATTTCATTCGCGTAATGTCAAGACTTATGTCCAACCATTACTCGCTAGACGCGCATTTACACTCGCGTTGAGCAATGTTTGTACTAAGTGCGGTTCCGGTTATGATGACATCGACCACGTAGTTTGCAATGCCTGGATAATGACGCCACTAGCACTACTTTTGAATACCCTTGAGGCCCGAGGTAGACAACCCTTTGTTCTTGTGAGAGATTTGTTGGGGACCCGCGATGTCACATACATGGGATGTATTTTCGACTTTCTTCGCTCTGCTGGTATAAAAGTTTAATTCGCTTGTGTTTTCTTCTCCAGTTTTTTTTTCTCTGTTTTGTCCTCTTTGTGTTACCAAGCTGCCCCTGGCCATCCGGAAGATCAAGTCCCACAGCAAGTTGGTACCAACACCACAAGGCACCGACTACGCTAGCAAGATGCGATTCACCCCCGGATAAGCTGCAGTGAAACCTTTGGACCCATCCTTACCCTGTCCATCCCTCAAAATGTGACTTTCTAACCTCGAGCTGCCACGAGTACCCTGGCTTCCACCCATTACTAACAGATATCATTAACCCGTTGAACCCCAGGTAAAAAATGAAAGTTCAAAAAATCGCCAACAGCCCATTTCTTAACAGAATTTAACCAAATTTTGAACACAAACTCGCACAACACTATAGTTTTGGAAATATATGGGATCAAAATTTTCTTGGACTTCTGGACGGAGTAAGGCCGGTGGGTCACTGGGTCAAGTCGGGCGAAAAAAAAGGCCAAGTACGATTTGCACCCCCATAACTTTCTTCTCAACAAAGTATTGTAATGGGAGTTTGCACATTCCGTTTACTAATGATAGTTGATGTTGCTACAGGTTCGAATTTGAGATTTTCCGATAGGTTTCTTTTGAGTTCTTGGGGTATTCAACATTTTTGAACCATCCAAGTCTACATTTGCGTTTGTTGTTTTCAAATGAAATTAAACACGAGATATTATTCCCTTATTGACCCCATAGGTAATCGGAGACATCTATAGAACTTGTGTTGTCCTTGTAGTACTGTTAATATTTCCTGAATATCTTGAAGGATTGTCCGAATCCGTCCTTACAAAACATGAACACTCAAAATAATCACCAAGGATTGTTTTCAACGATTTTTATCGCTCTCATTTGCACCAATACTTGAACATCTGTATAATGTTTGTGATATCAACGAACTGTAGAAATTTTGGACGATCTGATTGAAGTCATGCCTTGACTACAGAGAACCGTAGATGGACTACAATTAGACCTATTTGCATGTGGAAAACAACGATTAGCTCCAGAAACCAATACTACATCGAACAGGAGTAAGCAAAAGCCTCGACTAGATTCCTGAGTACCCAGGATGGCCTGGCTGAAGTCAGGCCTTGAGTTCATTGAGCTGTAGACCAACTGTAATCACATGTTTTACCTATGTAGAACCTCTGTTCACTACATAAACTCATATTCGATCATGTGTCAATAAAAAGGTCCCACACAACTATTCCTAGGAAAATGTGATGACCCAAGCGAAGTCATGCCTTGACTTCAGAGAACCATAGATGGACAACAATGAGAGTTATTTGCACGCGGAAAACAATGGTTAGCTCCAGAAACCAATACTGCATCGAACAGGAGTAAGTAAATTCCTCGACTAGATTCCTGAGTACCCGGGATGGCCTGGCAAAAGTCAGGCCTTGAGTTCATTGAGCTGTAGATGAAATCTAATCACATTTTTTACCTGTGTGGGATTTCTGTGGACTTCATAAACTCATATTCCACCATGTGTCAGGGAAAAGGTCTTGCTCAACTATTCCTAGGAAAATATGATGACCTAAGCGAAGTCATGCCTTGACTTCAGAGAATCATAGACGAACAATAATGAGAGTTTTTTTGCACGCGGAATAAAAATGGTTAGCTCCAGAAACTACATCGAACAGGAGTAAATAAATTCCTCGACTAGTTTCCTGAGTACTCGGGATGAAGTCAGGCCTTGAGCTGTTGATGAAATGTAATCATGTGTTTTAGCTATGTGAAATGTTGTGATTCGGAGTGAAAACCGGTACATTGGATCTAACATGAAAAAATTATTGAAAGATTTCAGCAGTCAAATGGTGGTTTATAATAAAAGAGATAAATGTTGCTCATCGTCTAAAAAATAAGGATGTGTGTTTTTTCTGTTCGGGTGAGCCACTGCGACCAGTATTTAGATCTTTTGTGGCATTACCCGTATCCTTAGTATTTAGTGCATGTCGTACTACTCCATTGTCATTGAGAGGCAATGAAGCATCGATTTCTGTACAGTTCCTGTTTTGTTATCCCAGAGGTGCAAGAAATAGATTGCGATAAAAAGGTCCCGTTATCATAGAGATTTAAATCCCAGTGAAAGAGCGCCCCTAATCAAACACAATCTATTTGAATTCTGAGAAAAACAAAACGGTGGTAATGATATTTATCCATGCATCGGAACTCTAGCCCCATCCATGTCTTGCTTCTAGTTTAGTCCCAAGACAACAAAGAAAAACCCGGGACTTTAGGCTAGTTGCAGAACTCTGTCAAATTAGAGAATGTGTCCTGCAATAAGAACGCACGTGAGTCCTTGAATTACCAGAACTTAACAGTTCTTGATAGGTTAGTACGCAATTAGACACTTAAAGCATGTTTGTTTTCCTAACATCAAGTGTAGTCTCGGGTGGGCAAAGTCCGATTCTTTAACTATCAGCAAGGCAGAATAAATGCAATTTTAGAAACTGTCACCAGTAAGAAGGACTTTGTACCATGAATCCTTATTACCAAAACACATTACCCGAACTTGACAAACCGGATGTCACTAGAGTTCGGTTTGGTAGATCTTGATCCGTAACGCAACACATAAAGGCGATCTACCTACGTTACGGGCTCCGTTAAAGATCGAGCATATTTTAAACCCCCTCAACCATTCATCCATCAGCACGGGTCGTCTGACACCTTGGATTGGGGTTCCCTGTTTAGCCCCCGGAGCAGGTGGTCCGTAGTGTTATTCTTAGCCAATTGAGACAACCGCTACCGACACTACACAGCTATCTAGGCTGATCGGGAAAAGAAGTTAATATTGATGATCAACTTCATACGGACCCGAACAGCCGATGTGTGTTAAATGTAAGCAAAAGTTATGCCTTAAGCGTGGAAAGTCATCAAAATCATTATTTGTGTAAATTGACGAAGGCAGCCTTCCCAAACTTTTCGAGTACAGACGGTAAATCTTAAACGAAAAAGATGTGAACTATGCAAGAGAGACAGAAAAACGATGACTACTTGCTCGTATTGCGCGGTGTTCGTATGTGGAAACTGTAGTAGAACTACACAGGGATTTATTTGTCATAAATGCAAGGCATAAACGGGTACATCAGCATTATGACATAGCATAAGTAGAGCGCTATCGACTGAAAACTCTGTAAAACCAGGGAAGTTTTTCGGCTTCGTAGTCATCGAACGCAATCAAACGACTAAATATCGTTCTTCATCCGACGCTTCGGTGTTTATTACACCTTCTTCAGGGCGTTGCGAGTTCTAATTCCCTGAAGAAGGTGTAATAAACACCGAAACGTCGGATAAAGAACGATATTTAGTCGTTTGATTGCGTTTGATGACTGCGAAGCCGAAAAACATTCCTGATTAGACATAGAATAAGTTTTTCAAATACAGTTTAGAGTAAAGAGTAAACAAGTTTTATTCATCTTGATGACGAAACTTCGTGAACCGCTTCATAAAACATTTCTCGCGAATGTATGTAGGGTGACAAAGGTTATTATCGGCAGGTTTATTCTCTTCGTCATGTTTTTTTTTGTGGGCCAAATTGCTAGAAATTTGGGCATACAACTCAGCTTAGTTGGGAAGGATTTGAGGCCAACTTTTAGATGAACAGGTTTAAAAAAAACCATGACGTCCATCTCAGTCAAGGCATGAATTCGCTTAGTTTATCAAGTTTCCCTAGAAATAGTTTATTAACACATGATCGAATATGAGTTTATGAAATCCACAGACATCCCACACGGGTAAAAAATGTGATTAGATTTCATCTACAGCTCAATGAACTCAAGGCCTGACTTTTTCCAGGCCGATGTAGTATTGGTTTCTGGAGCTAACCATTGCACAATGGGAAAAAATAGGTATAAAACGCGAATAAATTCAATATCTCTGCTCGGAGTGAATGGATTTGAATGAATTTTTTACACAAACTGTAAAATTCTCTATAGTTTCAGATAAGGAACGTCTCATTCGCCGCACGGTGCTGGAAGTTAATGTATTTAGCTCGTTTTACCCACACTCTCTCTTTTTCGACTTATTCGGAAATTCCTGAAGTGCAAAATAAATGGTTTATTTAAGTCGTGATTGTGTAAAAACTTCCGTAGTATTGAATGGAGATGATTTGGCTCACCGCACGGCTTTAAAAATTGAAATATCTTCAAATAACCCCGATATCCCCTATTACTTTGAAATTTCACATGTATATTCGCCCGGAGTGGAACGCAATCGATAAGAGCAGGACCAACCCTATCTTAAATTGCCGATACTATGGAAGTTTTTA
This sequence comes from Aedes albopictus, assembly GCF_035046485.1. Taxonomy (NCBI): domain Eukaryota; kingdom Metazoa; phylum Arthropoda; class Insecta; order Diptera; family Culicidae; genus Aedes; species Aedes albopictus. The sequence goes on from NC_085138.1 coordinate 342,401,028, forward strand.
CACAAATACGAGTAAAATAAGTCATTTATTTTGCGTGCCAGTCGGGAATAGATGAGGATTTTCCCAAAAAGGTGTATAATAGAGAGAGTGGGGTAAAATGAGCTAAATTCACTGATTTCCAGCATCGTGCGGTGAATGACTCCCTTTTTATCTGAAACTGTAGAGATTTTTGCAGTTTGTGTCAAAAATTCATTCGAATCCATCCACTCCGAGCAGAGATATTGAATTTATTCGCGTTTTATACCTATTTTTTCCCACTGTGCATTGTTTTCCGCGTGCAAAAAACTTTCATTATTGTCCGTCTATGGCTCTCTGAAGTCAAGGCATGACTTCGCTTAGGTCATCATATTTTCCTAGGAATAGTTGTGCAAGACCTTTTCCCTGATACATGGTGGAATATGAGTTTATGAAGTCCACTGACATCCCACACAGGTGAAAAATGTGATAAGATTTCATCTACAGCTCAATGAACTCAAGGCCTGACTTTTGTCAGGCCATCCCGGGTACTCAGGAATCTAGTCGAGGAATTTACTTACTCCTGTTCGATGCAGTATTGGTTTCTGGAGCTAACCATTGTTTTCCGCGTGCAAATAACTCTCATTATTGTCCATCTATGGTTCTCTGCAGTCAAGGCATGACTTCGCTTGGGTCATCACATTTTCCTAGGAATAGTTGTGAGGGACCGTTTTATTGACACATGATCGAATATGAGTTTATGTAGTGAACAGAGGTTCTACATAGGTAAAACATGTGATTACAGTTGATCTACAGCTCAATGAACTCAAGGCCTGACTTCAGCCAGGCCATCCTGGGTACTCAGGAATCTAGTCGAGGCTTTTGCTTACTCCTGTTCGATGTAGTATTGGTTTCTGGAGCTAACCGTTGTTTTCCGCATGCAAATAGGTCTAATTGTAGTCTATCTACGGTTCTCTGTAGTCAAGGCATGACTTTAATCAGATCGTCCAAAATTTCTACAGTTCGTTGATGTCACAAACATTATACAGATGTTCAAGTATTGGTGCAAATAAGAGCGATAAAAATCGTTGAAAACAATCCTTGGTGATTATTTCGAGTGTTTATGTTTTGTAAGGACGGATTCGGACAATCCATCGAGATATTCAGGAAATATTAACAGTACTACAAGGACAACACATGTTCTATAGATGTCTCCGATTACCTATGGGGTCAATAAGGGAATAATATCTCGTGTTTAATTTCATTTGAGAACAACAAACGCAAATGTAGACTTGGATGGTTCAAAAATGTTGAATATCCCAAGAACTCAAAAGAAACCTATCGGAAAATCTCAAATTCGAACCTGTAGCAACATCAACTATCATTAGGCAGCGGAATGTGCAAACTCCCATTGAAATACTTCGTTAAGAAGAAAGTTATGGGGGTGCAAATTGTACTTGGCCTTTTTTTTACCCGACTTGACCCAGTGACCCACCGGCCTTACTCCGTCCAGAAGTCCAAGAAAATGTTGATCCCATATATTTCCAAAACTATAGTGTTGTGCGAGTTTGTGTTCAAAATTTGGTTAAATTCTGTTAAGAAATGGGCTGTTGACGATTTTTTGAACTTTTATTTTTTACCTGGGGTTCAACGGGTTAAAAAGTTATTACTCTGTATAATGTATACTATTAAGTACAAAGAAAGATCCTCGGCTCCGTAAAGCGTTATACGCGATTGATCCCCAAATAAATGAACTAGATAAAAAAAAATCTCTATCCCAGTGAAAGTATTATACTAGAGTGAAACAGTGGATTTCATAAGTTGAGTAAACAGAAAATATATTTCAGTATATCAAACTGCAATAGCATTTGCCTCTATTCGCATTCATACATTCTGTTCAGTTTGATAATGTCACTGTCACTCAAACGCGCACGTTGTCCAATCGTGACATTGGCAACCCTCGGGACGATAGTCGCGTTGCCATCGATACTGAAGGACACGGCCGGATAATGCAGCACACTACCATAATCGTACTCAACCTCGAATCCGGACACGAAACTGGCGTTGTACTTCTCAAAGTTGTGCGCGAACCGTTGCTCAATCTTCTCCCACACAATGGTGACGTACTCATCCCGGTCGGAGGCACTCTGCATGTGGAAGAATCCCAAGGCGTGCAGGAACTCGTGCATAATGGTTCCCAGCCGGAAGCACCCGCTTTCCAGCGTGTTGGGCGCCAGATTCAAGTCCTGCACCGTGCCGAGATAACCGACCTCCGAGTAGCATCCCACATCCTGCCCGAGAACTCGAATGTAGGCCGTCGCGTTTTCATCAGCTTCCACGAACCGAATGCACGACGCATTAGCGATGGTGTCCAGGCCCCGGCGGATGTAATCGACCTGCTCGGTAGCTGTTCAGGGAAACGGAGTTCTTGTTAAAGTGTATGAACATGGACATTCATGACTGTACACTTACTGAAATTGTCTGCGATGATTCGGTAGTGGACAGTGTTGTTCGGCCAGCGGTACTGAACATCGGTAAGCCCGTTGCGTTGCCCGGAAAGTGCTTGGCGTAGTTCCTTCGATAGGATCATGTCTCCTTCGAAGTTTCCGCTCTGTTGTTCGGCATCGTTCGGAATGGTGACCACCGGGAGTGCTAATATGCGATAGGCGCACACAGCCAGGACAAAGCAAATGCTGAACTTGTTCTGAAACAAAAATGGTAAATGTTTGAAATAACTAAATATCTTCGATGCGTCGCCGCCGTACTGACTTACCATTGTCTTACGTAGGATTTGCTCGCCACTGGTTTCAACTGCAAATGGCCACGATCTGTACCGGTTGGTTCGACTTTATATAGCACCTATTTATGTGAAGTGGCACTTAAGGTAGGTAGATTTAATTGATTTGAGAGAATTAGAAAATCTCGAGTGTCGCAAAAATCCAAGAATGTGGGCCTGTTGTTGTTGATTTACTTAATTGATGGCGTTTGAACGGGAAACACCGGCACTAGTATACAGGTATGTCTCGACGTAATTCCTTTTGCTTTAGGGAATCCCTTGCAAAGAAGGGGTTGTGGAGAACTGCTATACTTTCTGGCCCTTCATGCTTTACCATAGTAAGATGTTCGGATTCATTTGGAAGTTGGTAGGCAATGTTAGCTTCTATTATAAATTAGCCTAGATAGCTGTGTAGTGTCGCTAGCAGCAATAACGCATAACGCTTTTACTGTGCTAACCAAAACAATAATACAGCCTACCTTGTATTTTCTTTCACGAAGCTCATCGGCTACCATTCTTACTAACGGTTCATCGAGGCTTATCAAGGGTGGGATTATGAACATACTGTTTATTTGCTTAAGTACTTTGTATCTTCACTTCTGTCGGGATTATTCCGAAATTGGAATTATCGCAACTGTTATTTCTTGTGTTGTAGATGCATTGAGTCTGACTCTGCCTATTGTTTATTGGCTACGGTTGAGATAGCTCAGATCAAAAGAAAAGCAACGATCAATTTTTGCAGACTTATGCAAAATGGTTTTAGTCCAAGAACCGTACTTTCATAAGGGAAATTTCTAACTTTGTGAACCCTGTTTTTGCAACTTGAAGTAAAAATTAAATTGCAAACTCGCGTGTCATGCCTCGAGCATGTATGTTAGGCAACAACTCAACTGTTGCTAAACTCGTCTTTGAACTGAATGTTCAGATTGTCCCAATTGATGTATCCGCTGGAAACGACTACAGAGATTGTGATGCTCGGAATCTTCCAGGTCAGAATTGACGCTAGCGCCACGATAGGGGATGATGTCGATAATGTCGGAGAAGTTATGTCCATCTATTACAAAAACGAACGAATAACAAGTTTGTTCTCGATTTGCTATTGGAATATTCAGTTAAGTTATGTCTTTTTGTTATTATAGTTTCATAGAATTGAAATAAAATGTTTTCAACTGTATTTCATAACGCAATGAGATGCATTTTCAAACATTGATGCTTGGTATGAATTCTAGATACAATTTGAGGTTCTAAATCATTGAATCAACTCAAAATGGTATCCCAAAGTTGAATTTCATACCCAAAACTTATATAAAGGTACTCCTTTTCAATAAATCATGCGATGTATTTAGGCTAGTCCTTTAATTTCTTAAGTACCTACCTCTAGGCGTTATTCGCGTTCTTAATCAAATGCCTTAAAAATCTAATTTTCGCCAATTTTGTTACTTGGTCCCCTCTGACTTAACGCCGACCATCTGAAAACCGGAAATATTTACCACTCGAGCCAAATTCTATTAGGTTTCATCAATAGTGCTGCGGCCCGTACCTTGGGCAGCCCTGGGCAACCCGTGTCCTCAGGCCTGGTGCAAACGAATACAATTCTCATGTTGTGTTTCGAAATTTGTTTTGGCATAACGTTTCGGCCTACTTCATTCAGCCATCATCAGATACAAAACGTTTGCTCTCCACCACTGACTGTCTATCAACAAATTTCGAAACATAAAAATCAACGGTGACCGAAACCCCACAAAGTGAATACAATTCTCGTCGTTTTGGAAATACTCAATGGATTTGTATATTTTTAAAGGGTATATTCATACATATGTAGTGTTTTTAAAAATGGACAGAGAACATCGGAATGGTCCCTGCTGCCGGAGTTATTTCAGTAGTGGGTCACTGAGTTAGATTCATATGAAATTGGCTGTTTTCTGGTTCACGGCTTGTTATCCTTTTTCTAACGAAACGATCTAACTGCTAAGACGTATTCATAGACGTGTTATTCTTACTTGGCGCACTACATACCCCATACAAAATTTTTATTCATTATAAACTTGCTTAGGGATGTTTGGAAGTTGACGTGTGTTCAAACAAAGTGGTTGTTTGTGATAAAATACTCATACCACTTGTTTTCTTCTTCTTGGAATTTCGTTCAAACTGCAATAAAGCCTGTATTTCAACGAGAAATCCCAAAAATATTTCCTTGCGGAGTCCTTGTTCGAATTCCTGGAGGAATCCCAAAATAAATTTTAGAGAAACTCCTGAAAGAATCCCAGGATTCCTGCAAAAATATTTGCTGGAGTTCCTCATGCAATTTTGGCTCAGGTTCCTCCAACAATTCCTGCTGTGATTCTTCCAGAGATTTCTCAATAATTTCTTGATGCCATTTCCGAGTAAAGGAAAAAAAAGTTAAATAAAAGCATCAGTAGGTCGGCTCCAGAGGCACGTTCTCCTCCATTTGGGAAATTTGTGCATGAAATAAATAAAAGCATGTTTTGATATGGAGATCAAAAAATGATATTGATTTGTTTGACATAAGAGGTAAAAGTACTGAGAAATTGCTAAAATTTACTCCTTGACCAACTGTTAACGCAAGAATCATATGGATGGCTCTGGCAGACACCTTTGCAGCAGGGGGAATAGTTTCTCACTTGTACTGGTACATTGGATAACGAGAGTGATGTATTTCGGTTTGTACTGGTCTCTTGGTTAACTATAACTGACTTTATTGGGTTCATTACTTGGTTTTATTCAATATGTTTGAATGGGATTGATACAAATGGGTGCATTTTAGGAAGAACACAAGTTCTACTGTTCATTTTGGTTATTGTTCTATACTGTGCACAGAGGGGACTTTTTGTCTATTTTTTCATGATGGTAACGCTCTAAACTTGTACACTTGGAACTATTCTTAATGGAATTGAATTAGTTGAAGATCAACACAAAAATAGAGAAATTGGCGTAAACATATACCGTCGCCCTTGAAATATGTAGTATTTCAACAAAAATATTTGGTATTGCATATAATAACAAATTAAAATTTTCATTCTTACACTATTTATTCACTGCTTACCTAAGGTTTGCAGCATCGCTATCCAGAGATTCCTCAGTTTTGTGTAGAGTTTCTGGTTGTACAATTTCAAATGGTACTGGTAGATGATCAGGAAGCCTTGACGTCTTCGAATACTTCACAGGTCTTCGATGGTGGTAACGAATTCTGGAACGGTTGTCGATGAAAGACTTCAATTCGGGAACTGCTGATGATGGCAGCCAAATGGTTGGACACGTGGATATAATTCACATCTGATGTTTTCTGGTGATTGTTGGTCACTTGTCTTGGACCCTACGTGCAGAGGACCAACGCGCCCTTGGAGTTTTCGAACGGAAGGTGTTGCGTACCATCTACGGCGGAGTGCAGATGGAAGACGGGACTTGGAGAAGGCGAATGAACCACGAGCTGCATCAGCTGCTAGGAGAACCAACCATCGTCCATACCGCGAAAATCGGGAGGCTACGGTGGGCGGGTCACGTCATCAGGATGTCGGATAGCAACCCGACTAAAATGGTTCTCGAGAGTCATCCGACCGGTATAAGAAGACGTGGAGCGCAGCGAGCTAGGTGGGTCGACCAAGTGGAGGACGATCTGCGGACCCTACGCAGAGTGCGGAACTGGAGGCAAACAGCCATGGACCGAGTGGAATGGAGGCGGCTACTATGTACAGCAGAGGCCACCCAGGCCTTAGCCTGACCGGTAAGGTAAGTATGGTCACTTGTCTTGATCCGTTGTCTATGTGGTACGTGCTACTTCTGCTGCTTATTGCTGACTGGAGCTCTTCATTCCGATGGTATGAATCTCGATTCACTGGGTATCGTTCATGTCCTAAGCACTCCTGTGGTTTTCAAAGTAGTCGACGAATCACTGGTTTCTACTTTGACCTTTCTTTGCTCATTGACGAACAAATCGCGAGCGCTCGAGACAGGAAAGCCTTGTTTGACCAACGATGCAACAGCAAGATTCACTCGTACAAGTGGCGGAACTCCGAGGTGACGGAGAGATCGATTGAAGGAATACTTGCGGCTATTACTGCAAGCCAAGCCTTGCTGTTCGACGTCGGCGAAAAGGCAAATTCCGCTGATAATGGCGGACGGAACTCCCGGCCAGAGGAGATATCAATTCAGGACACGACGATTTACTTGGCATGGTGAACGATCCATTCGGTGGTTTGGTCCAGCAGAAGATGACACGGCGAATACATCAAACATTTCGGCATCACTGTGTGTGACCCAAAAGCTGATTCTAGATCGAGTAGACTTGCACTGGAGGTCCAAACGCAAGGTGCAGCAGGGAGTGGTGCCATTGTCCACAGTGACGGCAACTGACCGGATATCCACGCCACATAGTTCACTGGAATGGCCCGAATGGAGACAGTTCACGCACAGCTGGTTACGATCCACTAAATCCATTCGTCTTGCTGGTTTCATTTCGCCGAACTTGTCACACTGGAAAAGCATGTGCCCGTAGCCGCAAATAATGCACGGACATCGCTTCTTAACTTCAACTGCCTTTCCGATGACCTTGATGATGTCGTGGATGATGGTGGCATGGCGGTTACCACACAACTCACACGATTTGGTGCTCCTGCACTCGCTTTTGGTGTGCCCGGACTGGAGGCACAAAAAACACAGGCAATAATCCTTCATGAAAAGGCGCTTCTCATGGCCTTTAATTTTCTCGAACTTTGCGCACTGATTGAGATTATGGGAATTTGCGCACACTAGACACTTTGCTTCGATTTTCATCAAAGTTTTGGTTTCACTTTTCTTGTTACTTTTTTTGGCGGCTGGTGCTGCGGCTTGGTTGATTTCGCTGACAAGGTTGTCTGCCGCTGGATCTACAGAAACTTCCACCGAAAGCAATTGTCGGTAGACGTTGATCGCCACTTGCGACCAAAGCCGCAAAAACTCCATCTTGATCAACCGTACCTTTGTGCTCGGACGGTAAGTTAAGATGGCGTCGAGGAAACCACGCCGAAAATCTTCACATCGCTGGGCAAGCGATGCATAATCCAATTTGGAACAGCTGCTCCGTAAAATGGTTTCCGCTTCCAGCAAGCGGACAAGCTGGAAATGACGGCGGATAGCTGATGGCAGCGATTGTTCCAAATCGCTCACTGGTGGTACACTTTCCATTCTGGTTGGGTTTCGGCGGATGGTTCAATTAATTCGCTTCACTGTACACTCGCGCACTCGATAAGTATAGAGGGACGTTTTCACAAGTCCGTACAGCACCGCGGTCAAGCTATAAAGGGCCAGCTACAATGGGGAGCGGCGCGCGGCAGCGCGGCATCGGAAAATATTCAGCACATGGTGCTCCATATGAACGGCCACAATGAGCAGCTGCGGCAGACGCGGCATTGTTCTAAGATGCCGCAAATATTCAGAATCTTGAAAAAGCGCGGCAAAGTTTGAGCGGCAAAGCACTGATTGTGCACCATGTATTGATTCCTATGGCCATTCTGGTGGATATTTCGGAGCAAATAGTGATTCCGGCAGGTTGTTGGTGGGATATTCGTGGTATGCGGAAGTTTTTGTAAAACTATGCATCAGATTTTTTATGAGTTTTGTGTTAAATGTTGGTGGATCGGATATGGGATCCGTATTGGAGGCAATTTGGATAACATTTAGATATACTCTGGTGATTATGTTGTTTGAAATTTTGAAGATATCCGATGCAAATTAAGGAACTGTGATGTGGAATCAGTATGATGCTAATCCGGGAGACTTCCAAAGATTCCTTTATGTGTACTGTGTTGGGTTTTAATTGATCATGAACCACATTTTGGTAAAATTCAAATATGAAAGGTCTATTGAATTTTCGTAGAGATGCGGAATGGGATGGAGAAGATTTATGAGATTGAACTAGGATTCGTAGGAAGAATGCTTTTCATTTCTAGAAGCCAGCGAAGATTTTTCTTGAATTTCAATGAAGACTTTGTTAGTTATTCATTAAGAAATAACTCCAAAGATTTCTCAAATGATTAAATTGTATATTTGAACAGAAGAATTCCGCCAAAGACTTATTTGGAACTTTTATCCACAGTTTCTTTATCTTAATAACTTCTTGAAAATCTCTAAAGTTGTATAGTTTTTTTTTTAATTATTCTGCAAGAATTTTTTATGTGTTTCGCAATGACGGCTCCAAAGAATTGTCCAGCAATTCCCCTAGCAATAAGTCTTCATAAATTATTCAAGGAAGTCCTTTTTTAAAGTAGTTTTTTAAAAGTTCCACACTAAATTTCTCCAGGGATTTCTCCATGAATTACTCCAGGAATTGCTCTTAGAACTCCTTCAGGGACTGTTTCAGGAATGCCTCCAGAGATTCCTGCAGGGATTCATCCAATAGTTATGGTGAAAGTCTCTTTAATAAAGACAAATCAATCAATCAAATCCAAGAGTTCTTGCAGGGAATCCTCCAGGCATTCCCTAAGGGATTCCTCCAGAAATTCCTCTAAGGATTCTTCAAGGAAGTCTTCTATGAATTCCTCAAGGAATTCATCCAAGGGTTCACCCGAGAATTCTTGCAAGGATTTCTCAAGAATTTTCTCCAGAGATTCCTAAAAGATACGTCAGGAATTTCTGCGACGATTCACCCAGGAATACCTCTAGGAATTCGTGAGGGACTCCCTAAGAAAGGAATTCCTCAAGGAATTCCCCAAAAGATTCCTCCAAGTATTTTCCAAGGAATTCATCCAGGAATTCCCCAAGAAATTCCTCCAGGAGCTCCCCAAAGGATTCCTTCAGAAATTTCTCAAGAGATTCCTCCAGGAGTTCCCCAAGGGATTACCAAAGGTATTCTTCCAGGAATTCCTCATGGGATTTCTCCAAAGATTCCTCCAGGAATTCCTCTAGATATTCATCCAGGCATTCCTTCGGGGATTCCTCTAGAAATTCCATCGGGGATTCCTCCAGGAATTCCTCTAGGGATTCCTCAAGGAATTTCTATAGGGTTTCCTCCAAAAATTCTTCAAGTGATTCCTCCAGTAAGTTCTCCAGGGATTCCTCCTGCAATTTCTCTAGGGATCTCCTCCAGGAATGCCTCTAGAGATTCTCCCAGGAATTCCTCTGGGGATTCCTCATTGAAATCTTCTAGGGATTCCTCCAGGAATTCCCCAAGGAATTCCTCCAGTTGTTTCTGCAGGGATTTCAACAAGAATTACTCTAGTGATTCATCCAGGAGTTCCTCAAGGGATTTCCCAAGGAATTCATCTGAGGATTCTTCCATAAATTCCTTTAGATATTCATCCAGAAATTCATTGTGATTCCTCTAGGAATTCCATCGGAGATTCCTCCAGGAATTCTTCTGAAGACTCTTCCAAGGATTCCTCTAGGGATTCTTCCAGAAATTTCTCTAGGGATTCCTCCAGGAATTCCTCTAGGGATTCCTCCAGGAATTCCTCAAGAGATTCTTCCAGGGATTCCTCTAGGGATTCATTTAGGAATTTCTCTAGGAATTCCTCCATGAGTTCTTTCTGGGATTCCTCCATGAGTTCTTCCTGGGATTTCTCCAGGAATTCTTCTAGGGATCCCTCCAGGAATTCCTCAAGGGATTCTTCTAGGAATTCCTCTAGGGATTCTTCCAGGAATTCCTCTAGGGTTCTCCCAGAAATTCCTCCAGGAATTTCTCTAGGGATTCCTTCAGGAATTTCTGTAGGGATTCCTCCAGTAATTTATCCAGAGATTCCTCCAGGAATTCCTCTAGTGATTCCTCCAGGAATCCCTCTAGGGATTCCTCCAACGATTCCTCTTAAATTTCCTCTAGGGTTTCCTCCAAAAATTTCTTTTATGGATTCCTCCAGTAATTTCTCCAGGGATTCCTCCAGCAATTTCTCTAGGGATTCCTCCGGAAATTCCCTACAGATTCTTTTCTTGAATTCTTTTAGGGATTCCTCCAGGAATTCCCCAAGGAACTCCTCCAGTTTTTTCTGCAGGGAGTTCACCAGGAATTCCTCTAGGGATTCCCCAGGAATTCATCAAGGGATTTCTCCAGGAATTCATGTAGGGATTCCTCCAGAAATTCCTCTAGATATTCATCCAGGAATTCTTTCGGTGATTCCTCCAGGAATTCCTGCAGGAATCCCTCTAGGGTTTCCTCCAAAAATTCCTCTAGGAATTCTTTCAGGAATTCCTTAAGAGATTCCTCCAGGGATTCCTCCAGGGATTATTCCAGGAATTCCTTCAGGGATTCCTCCAGGAGTTCCTCTAGTGATTTCTCCATGAATTCCTCTAGAGGGATTCTTCCAGGAATTTCTCTAGGAATTTCTCGAGGAATTCCATCGGGGATTCCTCTAGGAATTGCTTCGGGGATTCCTCTAGGAATTCCTTCGGGGATTCCTCTAGGAATTCCTTCGGGGGTTCCTCTAGGAATTCCTTGTGGGATTCCTTTAGGAATTCCTTCGGGGATTCCTCCAGGAGTTCCTCTAGTGATTTCTCCAGGAATTTCTCTAGGAATTCCATCGGGGATTCCTCTAGGAATTCCTTCGGGGATTCCTCTAGGAATTCCTTCGGGGATTCCTCTAGGAATTCCTTCGGGGATTCCTCTAGGAATTCCTCTAGGAATTCCTTCGGGGATTCCTCTAGGAATTCCTCTAGGAATTCCTTCGGGGATTCCTCCAGGAAATCCTATAGAGATTCTTTCAGGAATTCCCCTAGCGACTCTTCCAGGGGTTCCTCTAGGGTTTCCTCCAAAAATTCCTCTTGGGATTCTTTCAGGAAATCCTCAGGAGATTCCTCCAGGAATTCCTCAAGAGATTCCTCCAGGAATTCTTCCAGTGATTTCTCCAGGAATTCTTCTAGGGATTCCTCCATTAGTTTCTCTAGGGATTTCTCTAGGAATTCCTTCGGGGATTCCTCTAGGAATTCCATCGGGGTTTCCTCTAGTAATTCCTTCGGGGATTCCTCTAGGAATTCTTTCGGGGATTGCTCCAGGAATTTTTCTAGGGTTCCACCGGGTATTTCTCTTGGGATTACTCCAGCACTTCTTCTTGGGATACCTCCAGGAATTCTTCTAGGGAACCCTCCAGGAATTCCTCCAGGGATTCTTCCTGGAATTCTTCTAGGGATTCTTCCAAGAATTCCTCTAGAGATTCCTCCAGAAATTTCTCTGGAAAAAGTCTCCGGAATTCCTCTAGAGATTCCTCTAAGAATTTCTCCGGGATTCCACCAGGAATTCCACTAGAAATTCTTCAAGGAATTTCTCTAGGAATTCCCCAAGGGATTCTTCCAGGAATGCCTCAAGGGATTCCTCCAGTAATTTCTCCAAGGATTTTTCCAGGAATTTCTCTAGGGATTTCTCCAGGAATTTCTCTAGAGATACCTCCAGGAATTCTTCTAGGGATTCCTCCAGGAATTCCTCAAGTGATTCTTCCTGGAATTCCTCTTGCGATTGTTCCAGGAATTCCTCTAGAGATTCCTCCAGAAATTTAGCTGGAAAATTCTCCAGGTATTCCTCTAGAGATTTCTCTAGGAATTCCTCTGGTGATTCCTCCAGGAATTCATCTAGAGATTCTTCCAGGAGTTCCTCTAGGAATTCCCAAGGGGTCTTCCAGGAATTCCTCAAGGGATCCCTCCAGTAATTTCTCCAAGGATTTCTCCAGGAAGTTCTCGAGGAATTCTTCCAGGAATTTGTCTAGGGATTTCTTCAAGAATTTCTCTAGGAATTTCTGCAGGAACTTCTTTTGGGATTCATTCATGAAATTCTCTTGGGATTCATCCTGGAATTCTTTTAGGAATTCTTGCTGGTATTCTCCCAGAGTTTTCTCCATCGCTGGAGAAATTCTTGGAGAAATCCAGGATATTTCCAGGAATTCCATGAGAAATCCTTAGAGGAATTCCTGAAGCAGTTTTCCGAAATTCCTGAATGAAATCCTGGAGGAATCCGTGAACGAATCCCTTGAGGTTGTCTGGAGAAATTTTTGGAGGAATCCTTTGATGAATACCTGACGGAATTCCTGGGGAAATTTTTGAGATATTCCCGAAGGAATTCCTGGGAAAATTTCTTGAAGAAATTCTTTGTGGAATCCATGGAGGGGTTATTATCTGTAATACATATCCGTAGATTTCCGGAAAAAATCCTGGAGGAATTTCTGGACGAATCTTTGAAGAAATCCTAATAGTAATTTCTGGGAATCTTTAGTGGAATGCCTGGAGGAATCCCTGAATGTTGTCTGGAGAAATCGCTGGATATTTTTTTTGGAAAAATCCCTGAAGAAAATCCTGGATGAATCTCTGGAAGAATCCCAGGAGGAATTCCTGGAGAAATTCCAGGAGGAATCCCTGGAGGTATCCGTGGATTTCTCGCTGGAGGTATCCGGAGAAATTTCTCGAAGAATTCCTGGACGAATCTCTGGAGGAATCCTTGGAAAAATTTCTGGGAGAACTCTAGATGAATTCCTGGAGGAACCCCTGGTGGCATTTCCGGAGGAATTCATGGAAAAATTATTTGAGAATTTCCTGAAGGAGTCCATGTAGGAATTTCTGGAGGAGTTTCAGGGAAATATCTGTAGGGTATCCCAATGGAATTTCAGGAGGAATTTCTGGAAAATTCCATTGACGAATTCCTGGGGGAATCCTTAGAAATATCCCTGGAAGAATTCCTGGAGTAATTCCTGGAGGAATTTATGGTCCTATCTCTGAAAAAATCCATAGAAAATTTTTTGGGAAATCTTCAGAGAAAGTCCTACACTTATCTCTTGAGGAATTCTTGGAAGAATATCTGGAAAAATTCTTGGAGGAATACATGGAGGGATTCTTAGAGGAATTTCTGGTGAAATCCCTAGTGGTATTCCTGACGGAATATTTTGAGGAATTGTTGGACATGATCCTGGAGGAATTACTGTATGAGTCTCTAAGGGAATCCTTGTAAAACTTCTGGACGAATCTCTGAAGGCATCCCTGTAGAAATTTATGGGAAATCTTTCGAGGAATTCCTGGAGGAATCCCTGGTGGAATCTCTGGTGGAATTTCTGGAGGAATCCCTGGTGAAACTCCTTGAGAATTTCCAGGATAAATTTCTGGATGAATTTCAAGAGAAATATCAGGAGAAATTGCTAGATCAATTCCTGATGGAATTTCTTGAAAATTTCCTCAGGATTTCCCGGAGGAATCTCTTGATGAATTTTTGGAGGAATTCCAGAAATTTCTAGAGTATTTTTGGAGGAATTTATAGACGCATCTCTGAAAGAATCCCTAGATTTTTTTTAGGAAAATCTTTAAAGAAATTCCTGCAGTTATCTCTGAAGGAATTCCTGGACGAATTTTTAGATGAACTCCTGTAGGAATTCCTGGACGAATCTATGTGGGAATCCCTGGAAAAAATTTTTGGGAAATTTCTGGAATGCCAGGAGGAATTTCTAGAGGAATCTGTGGTGGAATTTCTAGGGGTACATATCTCTGGAGGAATTCCTTTAAAACTTTTCTGGGGATTGCTCCAGAAATACAGGAATTTCTCTATGGATTTTTCAAGGAATCCAGAAATCCTAGAGGAACCATGGAGGTTGTCTGGAGAAATCGCTGGAGGAAACCCTTGATGAATAGCTGGTGGAATTCCTGGAGAAATAACTTGAGAAATTCCTAAAGAAATTCATTGGTAAATTCTTGAAGGAATTTCTGAAGAAATCCCTGGAGGAATTCTTGGAAGAATCCCTGGAAGAATTCCTAGATGAATATCTACTCTACATATCCCTAGAAAAAATCCTGGAGGAATTTCTCGACAAGTCTCTGAAGGAATCCCTATAGAAATTTCTGTGAAATCTCTAGAGGAATTCCTGGAATTTCTGGAGATTGCCTGGAGAAATTCTTGGAAAAATCCCTGATGCAATTCATGGAGAAATTACCGGAGAAATTCCTGGAAGAATTCCTGGACGAATTTCTGGATCAATTTTTGAGAGAATTCCTGGACGAAACTATGGATTCGAAATTCCCTAGAGCATAGTTTCCCAAATTGTGGGTCACGACCCCACAGGGAGTCGCCGGCCTTCATCCAGGGGGTCGCGAGGGACAGTCGAATATTTTACTGTAACAGGCATCAAATGAGAGAATTTCTATAGTGGGCATGATAGTGGGTCACGAAAAGTACGTCTGTTGGCCAAAGGGGGTCGCGCGCCTGAAAGTTTGGGAACCTATGCCCTAGAGGAATCCCTGTAAGAGTTCCTGGAGACACTCTATAGATGGAATCCTGGAGGAATCTCTGATGGAATGTCTTGAGGATTTCCTGGCAATACCTTGAGGATTTCCTGGAAATACCTTGAGGATTTCCTGGAGGAATTTCTGGAGGAATCCTTTGAGGAATTACAGAGGGGAATCCTTGGACATATATCGACACGTTACTACACGATACGGCGCTTACAATTCTTTTCAATTAATCTCTGCGATTGTGCATCAGCAGAAGGCATTTTACAAAGCTATCGATGAGCACGCAGAACGGCGAGAACATGAGAGACTAATCCAGTGGTTCACTACAAATTTCTTGGAAATATCGGGAGGATTTCCCGGAAGAGGAATCCCTGGAGGAATTCTTTCAAAAACCCCTGAAGATTGCATGAGAAATCTCAGGAGAAATGCATGGAAGAATGTATGGAGGAATCCCTGGAGGTTTTCTGTGTGAATCTCTGGAGAAATTCCTTGATAAATTTGTGGAGCAATTCCTGGAATAATCCATGAGGAATAACTGGACGAATCTTTGGAGGAATCGCTGAAGATATTTTTTGGAAAATCTCTGGAGGAATTTTATTGGAGTTGCTTCTTTTTTTTTGGGCTTTTTAGCAACTTTCCAAGGATTCCTCTAGAAATTTCCCGAGAATTTCTCAAAAAAATTCTCCGTTGATTTCTTTAGAAATTGCTTCGTGGACTGCACTAGGAATCTATTCAAGGATTTCTAAAAAAAATCCTCAAAGATTTCTCCAGAAATATGCCCAACGATTCTTCCAAGAATTCTCCCGTAGTTTACTTCAGAATTGTTTTTTTTTTCTTAGGATTTCTCAGGAATCCTTCTATGACTTTTTGCCAGAAATTTCCTGACACATTTCCTCAATATGGTTGTTATTCAAATAAAGCTCAAAAAAATATTTAAATTTCATTCAAGAGTTTCTTTGAAAATTCCGCCACGAATGTCTCCGAAGAGGAATAGGGACAAATAAAATAAATTATCCGAGGAATTTCTCCAGGATATTTTCCGGAGATTCCCTCTGCAATTCCGTCAGAAGGCCCCCAGGAATTTCTTGGAGAATTTCATGAGGAATTCATTGATTCAAATGATGCGAAACAATCCTTTAGACATTCATCCAAAGATTCCCCTATATAATTCCATCGGTTTATATCCCGAAAGATGCCCTGGTATTCACGAAGAATCGCTCTTGGATTTCCTAGAAGAATATTTCCAGTTCCAAGTTCCTCCTGATGGAATGATCCCGGTAATGATAAGGCTCATCCTTTTTACAACAAACCACTTCTATGCGTAAACATTCCTCACATAAGCCTGTCAATGCCGCTTCGCATTGTAGCCAGCAAAGCGGCACGCGGCAACGGCATCCGTTTAGCACATTTTAGTACTTTTGCCGCAACTGGCGCGCTGCCGCGCCGCTGCGCGTCGCTCCCCATTGTAGCTGGCCCTTAACACTCCTGGTGTAACTCGCTTCGATTTCTTTTCCCACCCGAGGTGGGGCACTCACTCTCTCGTTTGTCGGACAGGTTAATTTTCGTTCACATGTATGAGTTCGTTTCGAGTTCGTTTATCACTACGCGTTGCGTTCGGGTAAACCGTTCTCACGGTTCTCACACACTTTCGAATCAAATACTGCGCTGCGTCGAGGTCGGTGCCTTCACCATCCGGCTCGAAGGACCAAATGTTAACGCAAGAATCATATGGATGGCTCTGGAAGACACTTTTGCAGCAGGGGGAGCAGGGGGAATAGTTTCTCACTTGTAGAGTAAGGTGGGGCAAAAGTTCGACCTTAGTTGATAATTCATCCTATTTCAAAAAATCGAAGCAGATAAAAATAAATACAGGGGATAGACAAAATGATCGGGACAGGCAAAATTTTTACTTCTCGAAAAATATTCAACTAGCTGTAACTTTTCGAAAAGTGCATCAAATATTCTTAAATTTTTACTGTAAGTTCATCAACTAGTTGTGTATCAGTGGTCCAAATTTGGGAAAGATCGGGCCATTTTCCACGAAGTTATAAAGATTCTGGAAAAAGGTAAAATTATCCGATAGCCAACTTTGAGCAATTATATCTCCGGATTCAATTAACCGATTGCAATGAAATTTTGACCATACATGACTTATAAAATGAGCTCTCGAAAACATTTGACTTAACTTGAAATTTTCAACAAGAGAAAAAGTTATAGCGGTTTTATTTTTTTCTCGATTTTCTAGCAAATTGGTCTATTTTTAATATGTATTCCATTGATTTTTCAATTTGTTGGCGACTATGTTGTTACTTTCCTTCAAAACACATGTATATATAAGTCAATTAGAGGGAAATTAAATTAACTATAATTTGCATCTTGAATTTTGAAAGGATGTTGAAAATTTGAATAATTTGGTGTTTTATTAGAAAAATAATCTAATTGTTATAATTTTCTTCCGTGTTAAGAATTTTAAGTTAAGTCAACGGGTTTTCATAGCTCATTAAGTCGTGAATGGTCAAAATTTCATTGAATTCGGTTTATTGAATCCGGAGATATAACAGCTCAAAGTTGGCTATCGGATAATTTTACCTTTTTCAAGAATCTTTATAACTTCGTGGAGAATGACCCGATCTTTCCCACATTTGGGCCACTGATACACAACTAGTTGATGAACCTACACTAAAAATTTGAGAATATTTGATGCACTTTTCGAAAAGTTACAGCTAGTTGAACATTTTTTGAAAACTGAAAATTTTACCTGTCCCGATCATTTTGTCTATCCCCTGTAAATACCGTGTGGTGATTCTACCATCCATGAGCTAAAATTTTGCTGAACAAAGTTACGCCAAATGTCTTTTCAATTTTGAGTTACATCACTTTTTGTATGTGTGTGTTTTATTCGAACTCTTGCCCCACCACTGGGGCAAAAGTTCGAATCTAGTGTTTGTGGAATTTCGCTAACCGTAGCACACTATTTTGACACTTTGGTAATAGGAATACCTGGAACCACTTAATATTTGATGTTAGAACTGGAATACACTTTAAAATTCGATTTGGATTTTACCCAAATCAGGGTTAAATTTACTACACCAAAAATTAGTAGTTTTCCGCCAAATTCAGATAAAACAACATTTTTTTCAACTTTAATCGAAATTTCTCACTAATTCCAACACTCTTAGAGATAATATGTACATTTTGCAGAATTTTAGGTTTTTACCTAAAGTTGCCACATGACTCGAACTTTTGCCCCACAATTCGAACTTTTGTCCCACTATGTGTGAAATACGATTTTCAAATCTTTTTTGCAAAAAGTTATACATGCTAGAGCATCTTCAAAATATACCTAGTTACGCCCCAAAATAAAATATCGAATTCGATTTCATTAAAATTTCATTCCATGCGTTGGAAGGGCATGTTACAATTTTTTGATCAAAAACCAACATTTTGTCATAATTTCTCGAAATATTGATCAATTTTCATAATTTTTGGAGTGAAAGACTCTTTTTCAAAAAGGGTTCGAACAACCTTGACACCCGAAAGAAATAATTTTAATTGAGCTCAAAAACTTCAAAAGAAACTCTTGCCCCACTCGAACTTTTGCCCCACTTTACTCTACTGGTACACTGGATAACGAGAGTGATGTATTTCGGTTTGTACTGGTCTCTTGGTTAATTATAACTGACTTTATTGGGTTCATTACTTGGTTTTATACAATATGTTTGAATGAGATTGATACAAATGGGTGCATTTTAGGAAGAACACAAGTTCTACTGTTCATTTTGGTTATTGTTCTATACTGTGTACAGAGGGTACTTTTTGTCTATTATTTCATGATGGTAACGCGCTAAACTTGTACACTTGGAACTATTCTTAATGGAATTGGATTAGTTGAAGATCAACACAAAAATAGAGAAATTGGCGTAAACAACCAACATTATCATATCATATTTAGTTCTTTTGAGAGCTAACCAATAGCAGCGAGCCATTCGATTGATCTTGAAATATCAAATTTTGCTATTGTTCAGAAACCCCAGGAACATTTTTTTGCTATTATTTTCAATACTTTTACCTCTTATATCAATCAAACCAATAACACAATTTGATCGTCAGTACTTGACCTCTGCTCGGGTTCCTTCAAACATTCCTACAAGGATTCGTCCAGAAACTCTTTTTTAAATGTTTGCAGTAACTTCTACTGGAAATCTACTTGCTAACGCTGTAAGGGCGCGGCATAATAGATGTTAGTCCCACGAACAGTCGCGACATTGGACTTCTGTGGCTAGTTATTCTAATGAGAAAACTCTGGAGCAATTACAGCAAGAATTTGTTCCTTCAAAAATTCATCTTGGCCTTCTTCCGAGGATTTCACCAAGGGTTCCTTCAAGAATTCTTTTTTGAAATAGTCTTGTAATGTCCACTGTGATTTTACAGTTACTTCTGTGATTTCTACAGGAATTTTAAAAGGATTTTTCCAGAAATTCCACTTGGAATTACTTCAACTATGCCTGCTGAGATTCTTTCAAGAGATTCTCCCAAGCAGGGATGATTCTTTTTTTATTTTTGTGTATTTTAACTTAAATGCTAATTCTACACTCAAAAGCAGGGATGAGAAATGTACTGGAAAAAAACGGTTACCGGCTGTACATTTGACATTTTTCCACACGAACATCACAGGCCCAGCCAAACTCAAACTGTTCGAAAAATAAATGTCATAACATTTTTTTCCAGCAGCCTTCTTCCTCGAAACGGTTTCCAAGCGCGAGAGCGCCGGTACTCGAGCACAACAACGACAGAAATTTGTGTCTCTCCCATTTTCGCATTTTTCTGCGTTTCAAACTGCTTCTAGAGTAACTGCATCACAAAGCTAGGAGTGTGTTTCTAGCTATTTGTGCAAACAGATTCAAATTATTCACTAAAACAAGTGAGTTATTAGCAGTTGAACATCTTTGACATTTTTCGCAATCACTCGCCTCTGCATGACTGCTCATAAATATTTTTGTGGGGAAGCGAAAACTATCAAGCGTGATTGCGAAAAATGTCAAAGATGTTCAACTTCTAATAATTCACTTGTTTTGGTGAATAATTTGAATCTGTTTGCACCACGTATGTGGCAACCCTAATCCCACCTAATGCATCTGACAGGAGCCAACATCTATCGTGTATCCACAATGGAATCCATTGTGGATACACAAATGTTTACATACTGATGTTGGATTCTTAAAAATGGCGGCCTGGCACCCTGGTGGTTTGCACAAATAGCTAGAGCACACTCCTAGCTTGACTGCCGACGGCGCGGCTGTTGATGGTATTGGTGCTGCCGCTGTTTTGTTTTTATTTTACTGTCGGTATCAATGAACGGAAAAGAGAAAAAAGTATTTTTGCCATCTCTGCTCCCAAGGATACGTTTAGCAACTTCTCCTCGGATTCATATAAGATTTTTTTTGGATTACTTCTTGAAATTCTTGCTGGGATTCCTCCAAGTATTCTTGATTGGATTCCTCCATCAACCCCTACTGTAATCCTAACTAATATTTTTGCCTAATAGCTTAGAAGAGCCTTATACCAATAAGTTTGCTCCATAAGCTCTTGTGTAGCAATTTTTGTTAGTAAGGATTTCTCCATGGATTCCTTCACAAATTCATTTAAAGTTTTTTTTCTGGAATTTCTCCCGAACTCCTCTAGAAATTCGTCCAGGAAATCCTCTTAGTATTCTTACTGGAAATCCCCTGGAGTTTCCTTTGAGAATTTCTATTGAGAGTGCTCCAGGAATTCTGCTGGAATTTCTCCAGAAATACCATCCGGAAATGCATGAGAAACCCCAGCAAGAATTCCTGGAGAACTTCTGGATGGAATTTCTGAACGAATCCTCGTAAGAATTTTACTACTATTCCAAATGGAATTCCTAGAGAACACCTTAGAGAAAGATCTAAGGCAATCGTAGGAGTAATATATGAAGGAGTTCCAGGAGGAATTTCAGAAGAAACCCCATCAGATTGTCCTGGAAGAATTCCAAAAAGATTTCTCTAGAAATTCCACTTGGTAATTCTCTAGGAATGCCTGCTAGGATTCCTCCAAAAAATTCACCTTGCCAGGATTTTCTCCTGGGATTCCTTCAGTGAGTTCTCTTGGTATTTTTGCAGGAATTGCCCCAATGATTCCTTCAGATAATAACTATTCAAGAATTCCTCTTGGAAGACATCCAGAAACTACTGGTAGGATTCTTATAGGATATCTTACTAGAATTTCTTCTGGCTATCTTGCTGAGATTTTCAAAGCATTTTCACTGGACAATCATTGGTTTTGAGAGTCCACCAAGAAACAGGGGGGAAAACCGGAAGATTATCCTCAAAAATGTCT
This sequence comes from Aedes albopictus, assembly GCF_035046485.1. Classification (NCBI taxonomy): domain Eukaryota; kingdom Metazoa; phylum Arthropoda; class Insecta; order Diptera; family Culicidae; genus Aedes; species Aedes albopictus. Next base: position 342,422,296 of record NC_085138.1, read on the forward strand.
GGATAAAAACTCATCAGTAGTCTTGGAGCAATCTCAACACGAGTTTTTAAAAAGCTCAAGAGTGTTTTCAGTTGGAATACTAAGAGTAATCCAAGAAGAAAATATCTCTGGATGAATTTCTGCAGAAATCCATGGAGATATTACAGCAAGAATCCTTCAAGAGAGCTCCTGGTGAAATCCTAGCAAGAATCTAAAGGTAACCCCAGAGGAATTCCTGGAGGAAATCTCTAGAGAAATCACAGGAAGAATTTCTTGGGGAATTCTATGAAAATCTCTGGTGGAACCACAGTAAGAATTTCTTAAGGAATCCCAGCTGGCAGTCCTGGGGGGATTCCAAGTGCAATTTCGGGAGGGACCATTTTAAAAATCATAAAAGGATTTTCTGCAGGAATTTTAGCAGATATTCTTAAAGTAATTCCTAGAGGATTCAAGATAACCCACGGAGAAATGGCAGGAGAAATTCTTAGAGGAATCCGCTTTAAAAATCCCTACGGGATTCATAAGAAGAACTTTTAGAGAATTCCAGTGGGAATTCCTGGAGAAATTTCGAGATCGACTTCTCGAGGAATCCTTGGCAGTGATGAGAATACTTATTTTCAAAGAAGTTTATTCACTTGCTACTTTATCAGTTTGAAAGCGTGTTATCCAAAAACAATCCGAAAAAGACACTACACCATCTTCAACCAGAGGTTGCACAGACTGAGCGATCACAGACTCTACTTCAACGGACAAGATACAAAACACCCAGCGATCGAGTGGATAATCATTCGTTTAAAGAAAAAATTCACCGATTGAAGTGGGAACCAAACTCACAATCCGAGGCTTACGAAACAGCTAGGCGGCTGGCTAACCGCATGGCCACGAAGCCCACTATGTATGAATGATATTTATCTTGTAATTTTATCTTAAAGTTTGTCGAACAAAGTAAAGGTCGAACACGTATACCAAAATAGTGAGTGTAATTTACATTCACCACGTAGAGAGTTACTTTCATACCTTTGTCACGATTCGGCTGATGGATTTTTTTCCGGATTTCTTGTTTCGTTTTCTAGAGCATTTTCAGCTGGGATTTGTCCAGTAATCGCTCATGGGAGTCCTTTGGGAATTCCCGACGGATTTCCAGGATGATTCCACCTGAAACTTTTGAATGCATCCTAGCAGTATTACTGGAGCAATCTCACCAGGATTACTTAAAGAAATATTTGTAGAAATCCTTAAAGGATTCGTAGCAAAGCAAGCAATTATGCAGAAATCTCTGGAGAAATCGCACCTCACCCAAAAAGTACAGCACTACCAAAAAATCTCGCTCGTCATATACAGTAGTGCTAGTGCGGTGCAGTTTCGGTTGTTTGATGGCGCGCATCCTGAAAGGTTAATGGAAACTTCCTTGACTTCCCTGGGCATCACCGTGTCTGCAATACGATATGTACAAATGTAAAATGGTAATTGGATGAAAAAACTTTCAGTTAATAACAAACTGTGGAAATGTTCATAGAAGAAAAGCTTATTCTAGGTGGAGCATTGCACTAAGAAGTAGAAGATGAAATAGAAGAAGGAGAATATTTCGAAGTATTTCAGAAGCTCTGTATTCCTAAAAATATGTTTCAATTTCCTGTAAAACAGTTGTACATTCTGTTGATTTTCAAAATGTCGGTTTCACTCATTTCAACTCGTTGACCCATCACTTGATCGGTATCCTAAAAATAGAAATGCGTGTTTGTCAAATTATTCACGGGGTCTCGACAACTACCAACTTACCTGCAGAGCTACAATAGTCTTCTGTCCATTGATGCTAAACGCCGTCGCACTGTAGTGCATGACGCTCCCGTAGTCGTAATTTGTGTCAAAGTTGCTCACAGTTTCCGAATCGTACAGTCGGAAATTATTTTCCGTTCCGGGCTGAATATTCTCCCAAACAATTTCCACATACTCATCCCTATTGTGCGTGCTTTGCATGTGCCGGAAGCCCAAACCGTGGATCATCTCGTGCACGATCGTTCCAATCCGGAAGCATCCACTGCCCAACGGATATGGTTGCAGATTAATGTTCTGGCGTCCTCCGACGTGTCCCACCGTTGCCGAACATCCCGATCCCGAACCGTGGATGCGGATGTAGTCGTCATTTTCGGGTTCACGTTGCCTGAATCGGATACAGGTTGCCCGCTCAATCAATCTCATTCCGTGCAAAATGTAACGAACTTGTGCCCTGCTGAAGTACGTGTCATCGATATCGTAGAATACGGTATTCTGTGGCCACCGGTAGCTCTCATTGATCATTCCATTTCTTCGGTATGTCTCTAGGAATTGCTCTTCAGTGAGGATCATGTCCCCTTCGAATTGACCGCTCAGTTCTTCCGCGAGCTCACCGGGTTGGAGGTTCTGCAGGCGGGCAACTAAAATCAATTTGGAATTAAATTTTAGTCAGACTATCCTAGAAACAGGTTAGAGAAGAATCTAACATGCGGTCAGATATCATTCGAATATAGTATTTTATAATTATTTTTATTCGTGAATTAATACTAATGCTAATTCTTCTCACTTGAATGTTAACATTACAATTCCGTTAAAGCCTTTTTTTAGTTTCCACTACAATCACTTGAACATTTTGGCTATAATATGTAGGAGGTACGGAGATATTCTATGACCAAGGAAATCAGGGAAAGTTGAATTACAAGAAGAACGGCTGCTTGCACGACTGCAAATCTAATTAAAGCAGCTGAAAAACTGTCCCAGTTGGTATGTTAGGCCCTGTTTTTGTGGCGAAGTATCACAACTAGTACATCTTCTCAACTTAACCTTTTCATTTTCAGTTTCTCACGAGGAATTGAACCCACCATCTTGGAAATCACAATTTCTTAATTTCGTCCACCGCACCTCCACATGGTACTTACTATTTTCCGGAGTATTTTCGAATATCCGAAACTTTGGTGCCCCATTACAGAAAACTGCAAGCAGTATCACTAGCACTGACACCGTTGGAATTCTCACGAGAATCATCTTTACCGTGTGTACTTCAATAATCACAACCCTGACCGATTCGGTAGCTGCTGTTATTCGATACTGGTACTGATTTGGATTAAAAATTGTCGTCCGCCATGGGGCTATTATAAGTCCGACTGATATAGTGTTTTGATGGTTTTATGATTATACGTCGCCTTTCCCGACATTGTTAACACGGTGCTCACTGATCAGATCAAATCTCATTTTGCATTCCTTTATTGGCGTTTGTACAGTAGCTATCTATTGATAGCATTTGGGTTCAATGCAAGATAAGTAACCACGCCGAGTCGCCATTATCCTTTGACGTAGGCACGTGCCAGACCGAGAGATTGATGTTTCCTATAACTCGCGAAATGCTCTGTCATATTTCGATAAACATCATAACCCAAACGTGATTTGCTACCTGTTTATTAATATTATCATTTGTGTTGAATAAATTTGCAGGCTAGGCTTGCCATATCTTTGAAAGGGTTACCTATTTGGAATACTAATAAACAAACATTTTATGCTTTTATAGGAGGTGCAAGTAGGAGGATAAGTGGTCCAAAATTTCATCATGGTACGTTAGGAACTATTTATAAACCACGAAGACCAAACTTTGGTTATTTGTTAATTGGAGAAGCCATGTGGCCAACATCTGTTTTCTGATATTTTCACTGCCGGTGGAAGCATAACTTTTCCATGTGACTTTTTGGCAATACTGAGATTTTACCGCATATGAACATTGCCAAAAAGTCACATGGAAAAGTTATGCTTCCACCGGCAGTGAAAATATCAGAAAACAGATGTTGGCCACATGGCTTCTCCAATTAACAAATAACCAAAGTTTGGTCTTCGTGGTTTATAAATAGTTCCTAACGTACCATGATGAAATTTTGGACCACTTATCCTCCTACTTATCCCTACTAGGGTGCCAATGGAATGTATGGGAAAAATTTGACCATCGAATTTCAAAAACGGGTAGTGCTCAAAAGTTTCGTCTGCTCAAAAAAAGTCCCCATGCAAAATTTCAGCTCAATCGGACTTCGCTAAGGGGTGGCCCAAAGCGGTCAAAGTTTGGCTGTTTTGAAACACGAAAAATATCCCAAGGTAGGGATACATGAAAATTTCGAAATCAAAATTTTTTTTTTGATGCCAAATGCCTTAAAAGTGCATGAAACGTCGAGATCTGGTGTTATCTCAAAAAATTTTTTTTGGAAAAAAATTGACTTTTTGGACTTAGAAAATTTTTGAGTTGGGAGAGTGAAATGAATTTGAAATGGAGGATTTGAATTTAGTTGCTGAAATATTCATAGCAATAGTACTGGAACATGTCTTATATCATCGTTGGCAACTGCTAGCATATTATATATCATATATCGTTAGGGTGGTTCACTTATTTTGCATTAGGGTGGTCCTTTTTGTAGAAAAATTTAAAAAATAAGATAATCGTATTAAAAAATCTCTTATATACCTGTAAGTCATTTTCAATGTTAAATATATATAATATTTCATTAGGATGGCTCATTTATTTTTAATTAGGGTGGTTCTTTGAGATGGAAATTAAGAACAAAAAAATATTTCCAGAAAATTTACCTGTCATATTTTTGTATAGTTTAAAACCATGATGCTTTATTGGCATATTACACTTTGTTGTTGAGATATTCCTAGACCAACATGTGGAAAGGGCGTAACAACCATTGCGAATTTCTGCTTCTCCTGTCCCTTCCGGGCGTATCCTCAATTATTCATGAAATCTTTTATTTTCTTTTTTAAATTTTGATTTTTTTTGGGTGCTTCACTTATTTTGCATAAGGGTGGTCCTTTTTGTAGAAAAATAAATAAATAAAACGATTATAGTATTTGTATTTTGCGTATTGGTATTGTATTTTCCGTTATGGTTGTTTTTTTTTTTGGAAATTAAGATCAAAAAATACTTTCAGAAAATTCAACCAGCTAATATTTTTCGTATAGCTTCAAGCCATGATTACCTGCAAAACTATCGGTGACTTATCTATAATGGGATATTCTCCAATTATTATCTCTCCTTTCGTTCTATTTCATTAATCACGGCATCAGTATAGTGATTAAAACCGATTTCTATCTACAGAATTAAATATTGTGGTACGGACTACCAAAGAGATTTATTTACTAGAGAGGTTCATCTCAATGTAAGATTTTGAAAAGTTTTGTGAGACTAAATTCGAAAATTCGAGTAAACATTTATTCAGCTGTTTCTATGAGGAAGAAGAGTTTAGTTTGAATAGTAAAACTGTTTGTTGAACCCCTAAGATGGGGAAGTTTTTCATTATGCGGTATTTGCAGATATAATTTACTTTTGCAATGGTCATGGCCAAGCATGCCCGTACTGAGCGGATGATATTTATGCTCTTTTGATTTACAACACCAAAATAATCGTATTCATGCAATCTTCCTATCTTAACTGATAGAAGGATGTTGAAATAATTTAAATGTCTTTTAGAACTGTCAAAAAACCTCAACGCAGTTCCGCACGGAGCGTTAAAATTCACCCGAGTAAAATTCTCTCCGTGTGCTCAGTGTGGTACTGCGGTGCGGTTTTTTGACAGTTCGAAAAGACATTTAAATTATTTCAATATCCTTCTATCAGTTAAGATAGGAAGATTTTTTTAAATACGATGATTTCGATGGTGTAAATCAATAGAGCATAATTTGCATACGTTCAGTGCGAACAAGCCTGGTCGTAGTAAAAGGGACGTAACGAAAGAGTGGGAACTAAAATCATGCTGATAGGTTTTTGGTACATTACATCGAATATATGTTCCTAAAATACATCTGATTTTTTTTTAACTTTTATTTTCATTTTCTTTTTTGTTATTTTGTTTCCAACAAGGATTCCGGAAGAGAGAGAGAGAGCACATAACACAGCGAAACAAAAATTAAATTTTGGCCTGTCTCAAAAGCAAACTTATGTGTCGCTGACAGTTTTTGGGTCGCTGAATCCGAATCCGGGCTCAGATTTGCTCCAGCACGTCAGGATTTTGAGCTATACCTCAATTTATAGGGCAAAATATGCGATTTTGGGCTTTTTTGACTGCAAGCCATTAAGCATCGAAACATTTTTTTAAGCAATCAAAAGGTTAATTGGTCAATTAACATCTAAATTAACGACTCATGCAAAATATTTCGTTTTACCTAATCAAATTCGATAGATTTAAGCATTTTATGTTAGTATGAAAAGGTATGCTAAGGTATGTTTTGTTTAGATAGATAGAAAGCAACCTACTGTTGTTCTTTCCCCAGCAACGTTACTGTGTTTTCAGAAATGAAGCAGCCCAAAGCAAAGAATCTTTTTAGAAAAAATAAACAAAAAACCTTTGTTGCACATCATCATCGCCTATCAAGCTGTCATAATTTGGATACGTTTAAAATCAGTTTATTATTCCTTATTTTAAACCATAATAAAAATCTGGACCAACATTTGTGTTGCGGAACAACCATTGCAAACGCTTACTTACTTACTTACTTTCTCGTCCATTCTGGGCATATCTCAATATATTATGCAAACTTTTCCAATTAACAGATAGAGGAGAGTCAGCTCTATCTGTTACTGGTAAAAAAAATCCAGGGACATAAGAAGCAGAAATTCGCAATGGTTGTTACGCCCTTTCCACATGTTGGTCTAGGAATATCTTAACAAAGTGTTACATAAAGGATCATGGTTTTTAACTATACAAAAATATGACAGGTAAATTTTCTGGAAATATTGTTTTGTTCTTAATTTCCATCTCAAAGTGCCACCCTAATTAAAAATAAATGAGCCACCCTAATGAAATATTATATATATTCAATGACTTACAGGTAGAGATTTTTTGATACATATTTTTTAAATTTTTCTTCTTATTTTTTAAATTTTTCTACAAAAAGGACCACCCCAATGCAAAATAAGTGAACCACCCCAACGATATATGATACATAATATGCTAGCAGTTGCCAACGATGATATAAGACATGGTCCAGTACTATTGCTATGAATATTTCAGCAACTAAATTCAAATCCTCCATTTCAAATTCATTTCACTCTCCCAACTCAAAAATTTTCTAAGAGCATGAGCATGATTGACCGCCCGCGGTTGCTCCTCTGTTATTGCAAGGACAACTGCATTTACGCAAAGAACCAACAGATGATGCTTGGGATTAGCGGCCGCGTCCGAATGCAGGTCAATTGAGGATAGGGAAGGAAGTGATGACGTGATTTTCGCTTAGGCCAATAACCGAGGAATTCTCTGCGTTACTACGAGAAATCACTAGGAGTTTGGACAGGGGAAATGGAGATGTGTTGAGGATTTTGTCGTGGTAAACGAGTGTAATGTTTTGATTCGCGATTAATAATGCGCTCGCGAAGAAATACCCTTCTAAACCTTGGACGACGAACGCGATCTATTGTGCCTCAAAACTCACCCTACATAAGTTATTCATTCGCAACTAAGGAGAACACAATGCTAAACACCGACGCATCTGTAGTTTGCGTTTCCGCGCGAGACAATGCTGAACGCGATCAATTCACAAGTATTAACAAAATGACACGTGATAAATAAATCAGAAAGATCTTACCGCATGGTTCACCGTCTATCTTTTACCGACCCTCTCTTTTTCCAGAAATTCATGCAACCTTTATTTGAGTCAAAACATTTATTCATTTGGACTAAAATATTACAAATGTCGACACCGAAGATGACGAACCATTCAATTTTTTGTGTAAATGCAAAAAATGAAAGGAAATTATTTATTATCAACTAAATGTGCATTTGGAACTAGCGCCGACACATGACGTGACGAACTTTTCAATATTTGTTAGATAAATACACAAAAACCAGAGCTGCAGCATCTTCCACTAACTGGCCTCGAAATTACACTGAACTGCTACAACAACACACGGGTACGACGATGTGCACATTCAAATTGTCGACGACAACGCGGCCGATCCGAATGAAAAAAGCGGCACTTCCTTTGCCTCCAAAAACACACTAAACCGCCTCGTACGAAGATGAGCACGCACACAGGACGACGACGCGATGCAACGACGAACCAAGACGGACTCTCATGCAACCTTTACTTGAGTCAAAACATTTATTCATTTTGACTAAAATATTACAAATGTCGACACCGAAGATGACAGACCATTCAAATTTTTATGTAAATGCAAAAAATGAAAGAAACATATTTATTATCAACTGAATGTGCATTGGGTACTAGCGCCGACACATGACGTGACGAACTTTACAAAATTTTTAGATAATTACACAAAAACCAGAGCAGAATTGTATAAATCCTTTAGCATTAATTATTATGATAAAATGGAAAGAGCTCACCAATAAACATCCTTCGAAGTGTCCGAAGTGTATGTGCTGCAGCATCTTCCACTAACTGGCCTCTTCTCCGAAATCACACTGAACTGCTACAACTACACACGGATACGACCTTGGGTGCGACGATGTGGACATTCAAAATGACTACGACGACGACGATGCAGCCGGTCCGAATAAAAAAAAAAGCGGCTTTTACACTTTGCCTCCAAAATCACACTAAACCGCCCCGTACGAAGATGAGCACAGCCAAATCGGCGACGACGGCGATGCGGCCGGCCCGAATGAAAAAAAGCGGATTTTTCACTTTGCCTCCAAAACCACACTAAACCGCCCGTACGAATATGAGCACAGTCAAATCGGCGACGACGACGACGCGGCCTCTCGAAATTGCCTCTTCACTTTGCCTCCAAAATCACACTAAACCGCTCGTACGAAGATGAGCACAGTAAAATTGGTGACGACGACGACGCGGCCTGGGAGAGCCAAAAATTTTCTAAGTCCAAAAAGTCCATTTTTTTCCATAAATTTTTTTTTGAGATAACACCAGATCTCGACGTTTCATGCACTTTTAAGGCATTTGGCATCAAAAAAAAATTTCGATTTCGAAATTTTCATGTATCCCTACCTTGGGATATTTTTCGTGTTTCAAAACAGCCAAACTTTGACCGCTTTGGGCCACCCCTTAGCGAAGTCCAATTGAGCTGAAATTTTGCATGAGGACTTTTTTTGAGGAGACGAAACTTTCGAGCACTACCCGTTTTTGAAATTCGAAAATTCGATTTTCATTGGCACCCTTGAACATGAAATAGAGATAGGCAAATATACGGATTGAAAACTGCAACGCCGATTTGTCAAGCCGACGCATAAGCGAGTATGGTTGGTTGGTGTTTGTAAACTTACCTTGTCTTTTAACCCGGAGGGTCGAGTCCCACATATCAATCAACTCAGTTCAACGAACTGAGCAAATGTCTGTATGTGTGTTTTATTTTTCCCCTTCAAACCATAGAGGGAAAACCTGCTCAACAGACACCCTAACAAGAAGGTTAGGGTAGTGTGGGGTTAAGACCGTCTTCTACAACAAAAGTAAAAGCTAGGACTACTCTCTCCTCGACCCACTAAACACATTCCTATGGTCGCTGAAACCTTCGTCTCACTAGAACCACCAACAAGGCATTGCTTCAGAGAGGGGCTAGTGCACATCGAACCCTCAAGATTAGCTACGTAGCCTGCAGCAACGAACATAGATGACTCGCTTTGGAGAGTCCATCACGGTAGCATGCTGGCGCTTAGCCAGTTTCCCGAGTGGTCCTCAACAATCCCTTTGTCCTCGAGAGGCGGGCAGGGTCAACCCCGCCCGCGCTCAACTGCTTAGCAGACATCAAGAACTGATGCCCACGTGCAACCCGATCTGACCTGCTCGCAAAGGAAGGGTATCACTACCCTTCAGGCCCTATCAGATGCATCAGAAGATTGCAGAGAGTCTCCATCCTCTCCGCGGCCACTTAATCGCTGTAGGGCACCGGTATGACCTACGAAGCCGACTCCGAACCCCTGGACCACCTCTTGTACCGCATCTGAACTAGCCATTCTCCACGCAGAGTCCACGCGCCACCTTCTCTGTAGCTCCCAGGCGATATGGGTGATAGCCGTTGAAACGGCGTTCCAGCCAAACTCATCACTACACATCCTCTGGACCAGATTGTCTGGAGTTGTGTCCACTCCGCATGTGGCAAGCATACGGACACGCATTGTGCAAAAACGCGGGCACAAGAACAAAACGTGTTCTACCGTTTCCTCTAAACCATTGTACACTGGGCACTCGGGAGAATCCGCATGCCCGAAACGGTGTAGATACTGTCAGAAGCAGTGTGAAGAATTAGCCGAAGTTAAAATTCACAAATAAAAAGTTATTAAAAAGAAAAACTGTCAGAAGCAACCATGACCTGAAAGGACCTGTATCAGGTGGAATGTAACTTCCCCATGGCGCCTTTTAATCCAACTATCTACTCTCGCTATCAACCTATGGGTCAACCTTGCTTTGGTGGAACTGACCCACGCGCGTTGCCATTTGACCATAGAGGCCATCCTGGCAGTCCTGCGCATGCCTCTTGTGCCGCGCATTACGGAGCACTCCATGTCCTGACTGATAAGGATGCCGATAGGCACCATACCAGTAATGACGCAGAGAGCGTCGTGTGACACGGTACGGTACGCGCTCGCAACCCTCAGGCGCATAAGCCTGTAAGTACTTTCCGGCTTCCGTCGGTAGCATTCAGTACTTAGCGCGGTGCCCCACGCCGGGCCGCCATACCTAAGTATGGACGTAGCAACACTAGCCAGAAGCTTGCGCTTACTGGCGTACACCGCAGAGCTATTGGACATCATCCGGGACTGTGCCGCAATAGCTGTGGAGGCTCTTTTACAGGCATAATCGACGTGGCTACCGAAGGTAAGCTTATCGTCGATCATCACGCCCAAGTGTTTGACAGAGCGCTTTGACAGGATAGTAGTGCACTCTCCTACACTGATCTCCGTCTGCTGCTCCGACTTCCGGTTGTTAACAACCGTCACCTCTGTCTTGTGGTGAGCCAGCTCCAGTTTCCTGGACCGCATCCACGTCTCCACAACCTTGATCGAGTGGTCGGTAGTCAACTTCACCTCTTCGATCGTTTCACCGTAGACTTCGAGCGTAATGTCGTCGGCAAATCCGACAATCTTCATTCCCACTGGGTACTCTAATCTCAACACCTCGTCGTACATGACATTCCATAACATCGGTCCCAGGATGGAACCTTGCGGGACTCCTGAGGTTATGTGAAAGCACTTCCGACCCACCTCCGTGTCATAAACTAGTACGCGATTCTGAAAGTAACTATTGAGAATCTTGTACAGGTACCCGGGTATCCCCAGACACAAGAGCGCATTGGTAATAGCAGACCAACTGGCGTCTCTGAAGCAATACCTTCTTGGTGGTTCCGGAGAGACGTAGGGTTTGGCGACCATAGGAATGGTTTAGTGGGTACGAGGAGAGAGTAGTCCTGGCTTTTACTTTTGTTGTAGAAGACGGCCTCAGACCTACACTACCCTAACCTTCTGTTAGGGTGTCTGTTGAGCAGATTATCCCCCTATGGTTTAGAAAAAAAAGACCAACTTGCGCTATTAAACGCATTCCATACATCCAGAGTCACTACCGCACAGAAACGATTCCCCCTTCTTTTAGGCTCGAGTGCTATCTCGGCGGTTTTTGTAGCTGATGCAACTGATGATGAACATGGGCTTGTTAGGGGAGTATCTGTAAGTAAAACGAAAATCGTCTTAAGTACTGTTCGTTTGAATTCTACTAAGAACTTGCATTCTTTGACAGATACTTATTTCGACCTCAATTGTAAGGTCGTCTTCAGGGTCTGAAGACGACCTTACAGTTGAGGTCGAAATACGTATCTGTCAAAGGATGTAAATTCAATGGAACAGTACTTAACACGATTTTCGTTGTACCGACAAGATGGCGACTACGGTGGACCTCCTCTTCCGGAAGCCGTGCTGGTTACTCGAAAGACCATTTTCGCTCTCGGTGAACCTCAACATTCTATTGAGGATGATCTTTTCGAGCACCTTCCCCGCCGTGTCTATCAACCATATTGGTCTATATGTCGGCGGGTCTCCGGGTGGTTTCACCGCCTTTGGCAGTAGAACCAGGCTCTGCCTCTTTCAGGCATTTTCGTATAGCAGACATGAACATCTCGGGAGCCTCTGCAATAGCTACTTTTAAGGCCAGGTTCGGAACTCCGTCCGGACCTGGGGCCTTACCTACGCTAAGGGACTTAGCTATCCCCGCAAGTTCCACATCGGTGACCCTTTCCTCATCGCCAGCCCCAGTCCCCGGCTGTCCTACGAAAGGAGGCCAAAGACTAGGATCATGACGCGGAAAAAGTCCTCCAATGATCCCCTCCAACATCTCTGGAGATTGCTCTGTAGGAGCCATCATATCTCTCGTCTTGGCCATAACGATCCTGTAGGCGTCACCCCACGGGTTCGTATTGGCACTCTGACAGAGACCCTCAAAGCAGGCCTTTTTGCTTGCTCTTATCTCGGTCTTAAGCGCGGCTTTTGCAGCGGCGAACACCACCCGCCGTTCGTTTCGCTCTTCCTCTGATCGTGCTCGCTGCATCCGCCGCCTAGCCCGTAGGCAGGCGCAGCGCAGGTCCGCAATCGCGTCGATCCACCAGTAAGCCGGTGGCCTCCCATTTCTAGGGTGGACTCGCCTAGGCATGGTCGCATTACACGCACGTGAGAGCACCGCTACCAGCTCGTCGCCGTCTAAACCGATTAAGTTTCGCTCACGGTGGAGCGCCTCCCTAAATACCTCTTCGTCGAAGTTTTCCACCTGCAAGGGCTTGGCCTTGGCCTAGCCGCCTCTTCTTCTATCCGCTATCTGCTGTTGTTGTAGTCGATACTGTAGCGAACCGCCAGGTGGTCACTGTGAGTGTAGCCATCATCTACTCTCCAGTTCGAACTACTTGTTAGGCCAGGACTACAAAAGGTCACGTTAATAATTGACTCTGCTCCGTTTCGACTATAGGTACTCTTGGTACCGACGCTCACCAAGTCGACAACCATCTTAGACCAGTGTTTCTAGCAGGATCTGACCCCGCTGGTTCGTGAAACGGCTTCCCCCGGCTGGTTCGTGAAACGGCTGGTTCGTGAAACGGCATTTGCGTGAACCGCTCGATCGGCCACCGCGGAGGCGCATAACAGCTACAGAAGAAGACCCCGTTTACTTTGGCGACCACGAAGCCCTCATAGGTAGTAGACACCAACTCCTGCACGGGGTATTTACCCGTCGTCCATATCGCCGCCATTTTTCTGGTCCCATCCGAGACCCAGTTGCCGTTGCCGGCGGGTACTCGGCTTCCTGGCAGAGATTTCCGAAGCACGCTCGTTTTCGTGTCTTTATCTCTTTGTTCAATGCCAGCCGCCCTGTAGGCCTCACCACTTTCTGCTCTACCCTCATCGGTACGAGCTCTGCATCCTCCTCCTAGCTCTGAGGCAGGACGCTCGGAGCTCCACGATTTCTGGACACCACCAGTATACCGGTTTTCATCCATTTCTGGGTAGCGAGCGCTTATGCATTGCGCCATCGAACGCACGGCTTAGAGTTCCGACTAGATATTCACTGGACAGATCGTCGGTATTACCCTCCTCAATCTAGCTAAAGTCAGAAGGACAGCAGTGCTCATTAGCGTGGGACACAAAAAGACATTTTACTCCTGTACACTTTTTGAGTTCCATTTTGGTCCCATATCAACTGTGCAAAATTTCAGATCGATCGGAGAAACTATATTTTAGCGCCAGCCATTTTAAATTTTCATACGATTTAGTATGGGGAAAATCATTTTTTCAAAGAAAAATCGCCAGCCCCTTAACCCCTAAAAATAAGTCGATGAATGATTTCTGTTGGAAATTTTACGAGGAACCAACCCTCCTAAGACCGCAAAGTGATCTGAGGCATGTGGAAAAAGTTATTGACTGAAAACCGAATGGCATGTAAACGCTGTTTAACCTTCTTCGTGCATTAGCTTGCGCGCACCTCGCTGACCTAGTACACCTTTGGGGGTCATAATGACCCTAATGCACGAAGAGGGTTAACATGTAAGGAATAACAATAAATAATAAAATCTCGTTATTTTATCGATCGGTAACTTTTTCCACGAACGTCGCATCGATTCTCTGTCTTCGGAGGTCTGATTCGTAGTAAAGTATCCTACAGAAATCATTCGTCCACTTATTTTTAGAGATCTAGGGGTGACTCCTAGCGATTTTTCTATGCAGGAGTGAAATTTCCCCATAGTAAATCGTATGAAAAACTAAGAATGGCTGGCGCTAAAATATAGTTTTTTCCGATCGATCTGAAATTTTGCACAGTTGATATGGGACCAAAGTGGAACCCAAAAAGCATACAGGAACTTGAGTTTTCCATTTTTTTGTATTTTCCCATTTAAACCGTGTACCAGGCTAGTGCTCATGCTGCACTACAGTCAGGTTTTTTTAAGCGGGAGATACGTACCGCGTAAAAAAAAACTGCTCAAAATTCAAAAAACCGCGTGAAAAAAGTTTCACCATTTCTCGACGATCGTGCCATTTCTCGAATCATGCAAAAATAAGACGACGATTTTTTTTTGTATGGGGTTTTCATTTATTTTTTTTTTTTTATCTAGTTCGTTTATTTGGGGCTCAATCGCGTATAACGCTTTACGGAGCCGAGGATCATTCTTTGTACTTAATAGTATACATTATACAGAGTAATAACTTTTTACTCATATCTGTTAGTAATGGGTGGAAGCCAGGGTACTCGTGGCAGCTCGAGGTTAGAAGGTCACATTTTGAGGGATGGACAGGGTAAGGATTGGACCAAAGGTTTCACTGCTGCTCATCCGGGGGTGACTCGCATCTTGCTAGCGTATTCGGTGCCTTGTGGTGTTGGTACCAACTTGTTGTGGGACTTGGTTTTCCGGATGGCCAGGAGCAGCTTGGTAACACAAAGAGGACAAAACAGAGAAAAAAAACTGGAGAAGAAAACACAAGCAAATTAAACTTTTATACCAGCAGAGCGAAGAAAGTCGAAAATACATCCCATGTATGTGACATCGCGGGTCCCCAACACATCTCTCACAAGAACAAAGGGTTGTCTACCTCGGGCCTCAAGGGTATCCAAAAGTAGCGCTCTGGAGGCGTCATTATCCGGGCATTGCCAAACTACGTGGTCGATGTCATCATAACCGGAACCGCACTTAGTACAAACATTGCTCAACGCGAGGTTAATCCTGTGTAAATGCACGTCTAGCGAGTAATGGTTGGACATAAGTCTTGACATCACGCGAATGAAATTGCGACTTACATCCAGACCATACCACCACACTCGCAAATAAACATTAGGAATAATGGAATGTAACCACCGTCCCAGCTGGCCATCTCGCCAATCATTTTGCCAGCTTTGAAGAGAACTCTGGCGAACAAAATGGAAAAATTCATCATGTGAAA
The DNA here is from genome assembly GCF_035046485.1 of Aedes albopictus. Taxonomy (NCBI): domain Eukaryota; kingdom Metazoa; phylum Arthropoda; class Insecta; order Diptera; family Culicidae; genus Aedes; species Aedes albopictus. The sequence continues at coordinate 342,437,661 of NC_085138.1, forward strand.
TTCTTCTATCATAGATCTCACCTTCCTGTGCGCCCACCTTTGCGAGAGAGTCCGCCTTCTCATTGCCATAAATTGAGCAATGTGAGGGGACCCATACAAAGGTAATCTTGTATGATCTTTCGACCAGTGCACCCATCTGCTCCCTTATTTTTGTAAGAAAGTAAGATGAATGTTTTACAGGTTTCATCGACCGGAGTGCCTCAATCGAACTAAGGCTATCCGAGAAGATGAAGAAATGGTCTACGGGCATGTTGGAAATTATCCCCAAAGCGAAGTTGATTGCTGCCAGCTCAGCAACATAAACCGAACAAGGTTCCTGAAGTTTGCGGAAGGCGGTGAAATTTTCATTGAAAACACCGAAACCAGTGGATCCATTTATGCGAGACCCATCAGTGAAGAATCTCTTACAGGAATTGACATTTTGGTACTTTTCGTTAAAAATGCGAGGAATAGATATACATCGAAGTTGATCTGGTATTCCATGAATAGCTTGTTTCATGGACAGATCGTATTTAACAGAGGAACTGTCATTAGTGAAGTGTACACGGGGAGGATTATAACTTGGTAGGCTTATATCAGATGACATGTAGAACAGATAGATTCTCATGAATTTTGATTGAGTGTTCAGATTGAGCATTTCTTCGAAATTTTCAATGACAAGTGTGTTGCTCACTCCACACTTGATAAGTAACCTTAGCGAGAGCTCCCAGAATCGGTTCTGGAGAGGTTTCACCCCTGCCAGGACCTCAAGGCTCGCATTATGCGTTGAGTGCATACAGCCGAGAGCAATACGCAAACAACGGTATTGAATTCGTTCCAACTTTATTAGGTGGCAGTTTGCTGCTGAGTGGAAGCAGAAAGAGCCATACTCAATAACAGAGAGAATAGTCGTTTTGTAAAGTTTTATGAGGTCTTCCGGGTGAGCACCCCACCATGTTCCGGTAATTGTGCGTAGAAAATTGATCCTTTGTTGACATTTTTGCACCAAATACTTGATTTGGGTACCCCAAGTGCCTTTTGAATCAAACCAGACCCCAAGGTATTTCGAAGTCAAAGACTGGTCGATTTCTATTCCCAAAAGATTGAGTTTCAGTTGGGCTGGGTTCCGCTTTCTAGAAAACACAACCAATTGAGTTTTTTGCGGAGCAAACTCGATCCCTAAATCTCTTGCCCAGATTGACAGATTATTTAGAGAATTTTGCAATGGTCTTTGCAACATTTCTGCATGTGGGCCTTTTAGAGAAACCACAGCATCATCTGCAAGTTGTCTTAGCGTGCATTGTCCTTCCAAGCAACTATCAATGTCTTTCACGTAAAAATTATAAAGCAAGGGACTTAAACATGAGCCTTGGGGTAGGCCCATGTAACTTATTCTGGAAGTTGTCAGTTGTCCGAGATTGAAGCTCATATGTTTTTCTGACAACAAATTATACAAGAAATTATTTAAAATTCCTGGAAGTCCACTATTGTGCAGTTTTTCTGACAATATTCCTATGGAAACTGAATCAAAGGCGCCCTTAATATCCAAGAAAACTGAAGCCAGTTGCTCCTTTTCCGCAAAGGCCAGTTGAATATCTGTTGAAAGCAACGCTAGACAATCGTTTGTTCCTTTGCCCTTGCGAAACCCGAACTGTGTATTTGAAAGCAAGTTATTCGATTCGACCCAATGATCGAGTCGTGATAGGATCATTTTTTCCAACAATTTCCTTAAACATGATAACATAGCAATTGGGCGGTATGAATTATGATCAGACGCTGGTTTACCAGGCTTTTGAATAGCTATTACTTTGACCTGTCTCCATTCATGCGGAACGATGTTGCTCTCCATGAATGAGTTGAACAGGTCCAGTAATCGTCTTTTCGCGATATCTGGGAGATTCTTTAGAAGATTGAACTTGATCATATCGCGTCCCGGAGCGGAATTGTTTGATGAAAGAAGAGCCATAGAAAGTTCCAGCATAGTGAAGGGTCTGTCCAGAGAACCGTCTCTTGGGGATGTTTCCCAAGAAATCGGTTGTGCTGGGACTGAGTCTGGGCAGACCTTTTTCGCAAAGCTGAATATCCAACGGTTGGAGTATTCGTCACTCTCATTAGAAGAAGAGCGGTTTCGCATGTTGCGAGCCACTCTCCAAAGCGTTGTCATTGAAGTTTCTCTTGAGAGACCCTCAATGAAGTGTCGCCAATAACTACGCTTCTTCGCTTTCAGCAGGTTTCTCAGCTGTCTTTCGAGCTTTGCGTACTCTTGATAAAGATCTGAGGTACCGTGCCTACGAAAAGTTTTGAAAGCATCAGATTTTTTAAGATACAACTGGGTGCAATCATCATCCCAACCTAGTGTGGCTGGTCTTCTTTTGAAGGTTGCACTTGGAACACGTCGTTTTTGTGATTCTAATGCACTCTTATATATCAGTTCAGACAGGAATCGATACTCATCCAAAGGTGGGAGGGGATTGAATGATTCGATGCCAAAAGATACCGCTTCTGCATACTTTTGCCAATCGATATTCCTTGTGAGGTCAAAAGGAACCTGAATTGGATGGTCTGACCTTTCACTATTATGCTTTATGGTGGTTATAATGGGTAAGTGATCACTACCATGAGGATCCTCGATTACCTTCCACAAGCAATCGAATGATAGTAAGCTTGACCCCAGTGATAGGTCGAGACGACTTTCTTTGCCGTCAGATGCAATACGTGTCACTTCACCTGTATTTAAAATGTTCAAATTGAAATCGTCGCACAAATCATAGAAAATGGCCGCTCTATTATCGTCATATGGTTCGCCCCACCCTGTACCATGCGCGTTCATATCACCCAGAATTAAAACTGGATGTGATAGTGCAGAAACCGCATTCCAAAGATGACGGCGATTAATTGAAATTCTTGGAGGAATGTAAACGGAAGCTACGCAAAGTTCTTTACCCTTTACGTTTATTTGGCAAGCGACGATTTCTACGCCAGGATGAGTCGCGATTGGAATTCTATAAAATGAGTAAGTCTTTTTGATCCCCAAAAGAACTCCCCCATAATGGTCATCTCTATCCTGGCGTATAATGTTAAAATCGTGGAAGTTGAGTTCATCTTCAGAAGAAAGCCATGTTTCACAAAGGGCAAAAATATCACAATCAGAGTTGTGAATCAAAAACTTAAACAGGTCTAACTTAGGTTTTAGACTATGACAGTTCCACTGTAGCACAGTGATCATATCTTGTACCTCACTTGATGAATTATCCATCGAAAGATATGATCGCAGCAAGGAGGGGCCATGATTGTGTCAGATTCCGAAAATATTCTTCTACTGTAGGTATAAACATATCAATAATGCCTCTTAATGTTTCTGGAAGGCTGAGGGCATTATATAAGCGATCCACGAGAACCCTAAAAGTAAACAGTCCTCGCTTGGGTCTAGGAGGCTTGCTTGAACTGCGAGGAACTTTGGTAGCTTTTTTCTTGCTACCTTGTCGATTATTTCTCTTTGAAGTGTATTTAACAGGCGGAGACGGGGGTGACAGGTTCTTGCTACAACATGGATCTGAAGCTAGAGGAACCTGATTCTTCGGAGTTTTTAAGTTTACCCCGTCTCCTTTATCATTAGGCAAACTTTTGAGGGAAGACTTTAAAAAGACCTTTCGGCGCAATCCCGGGGAAGATGATGACTTCCTTTTTCCAGGTGCGTGTACCTCCGAAAGAGATCCACCCTCATCAGTTTCGCCATCGTCCTGATCATCGGAAGACAACTCCTGATAGGGATTTTCAACTGGGACAGCTGATTCAGACACGGAATCTGGTGTTTTAAAAGATTTCACCATCTCCGCATATGTCTGTTTGGAGCGCTTTATGATAGAGCGACTCTCATTTCGAATGCGTCTTTTGTAAGCCGGGCAAACTTGCAAGTCGTGTGGATCTCCGCCACAGTAGCTACATTTTTCCGCTTCCTGTGTGCAAGAGTCCTCCAAGTGAGCTTGGTTGCATTTGCCACAACGGGGCTTGTTGTCGCAAAAGCTATCACTGTGACCAAACTGCTTGCATTTGGTACAATTAAAAACCTTCGGCCTAAAAAGATGCACTGGGTAAAAACCACCATCAATTACAACAAATTCCGGGAGGACGGAACCTGGAAAAGTCACTCGAAAAAACGCTGAAGGCGAGTACACCTTTTTATTTCCTTCCATGGAAACCTTAGATAAGCGTTTACAGTCTAGGATAGCCACATCAGGAATTGACCTATTTTTGAATCGACCAAAGCCGGTCTTGATGTCCTCACATGTCAGCATTTCGTCGAGGATCTTCCCCTCCACCTCCACTTCTCGTGCTGGCACATAGACCGCGTATTCAACAGTAAACGCTTCGTGTTGAGCAATTTCATTTGCTGCTTTGTAGCTAGGTGCGGTAACACGCAGCTTGGATGCTTTCACTTGGTGAATAACGGTCCCAGGATACTTACGCGTCAGCTCTCGAGAAATCGAAAGCATATTCAATGGTTTGCATTTGCGCCGGAAATAGACAACCCAAGGTCCAGGCGAAGATGGCTGATAAAACCGCGTACGAGCAATGATATCATTGGGAGGCGTTTCGCCTCCAATCGAATCGTCCATGTGGAAACAAATTTATGGAAAATAACTCAAAAGTGCAAAAGAGGAAGAGAAAAACCTTAAAGTATTTACAGTGCACTTTCTTCCTTAGGACGACAACTGTTTGGTTTGTAAACCAAACAATGTTGATAATATATAGAAAAAAAATAAAGCAAAAAAAAAAAAAAAACTTGTACTAATAATATACGAATTCAATTCTTATGTTTATTTTAGCGCACCCTGTAGGATGCAAAAAAAACGGTATTGAAAAAAACGAAAAAATAGCTAATAAAAAAAAAACAAAAAAAATGTTCTGTTATTTACAGTTTGTACACCCTTACCCGTATACAGTAGTTTGGGAACCACTGTTATGGATGTCAAAAAAAGCACGTGGTCGAATGTGGACTGGGGATACAATAGACAAAAGCGATCAAAACAAATTGGGCGGACAAAAGAGTGTATCGAAAGAGTGATACTTATCTGACCGGAGCAGGTAGATATTTATCACAGGCAGGCAGATGGTAAAGCTGTCCGTCGCGTCTGCCTTCGCACCCGTCGCCGCCGTTCTCTTTGTTGACGGAGGGGCTGATGATGGCGATAATGATGACTTTTGGATGCGATTATTCGTTGACCTTGATGTACGATGATGCAAGCACCTCGCTTCCGCGTTGCGCTGGATACCACCTTGCGACACTACACTTCGCACAAGCAGGAGAACGCACGATATAAAAAACCTTCCGCAATTGCGGGGGAAAAAACTCTACTTCTACGAGGTCTATCGCGTGGTGAGATACGGAGCACACGTCCGACTCGTCCAAATGCACAACAGGGAATGGGGTTTTCATTTACGCGGCCGCTTAAATGAAAACCGCGTAAAAAAGACCTGACTGTACTAGCAAAGCACACAGCTTTTAGCTGGCGGTCTTTGTTATCGACTAACCCTCGGAAGCAAGATGAAGGAACTTGTAGGCTCCATCCAGGTAGACGCCCGGATAAAAACTAACCATAGGGTGTTTGGTGAAAACCATTTCTGCACCATACAGTGTACCAGCTACAATAATATATATTGTAATGAAATGGTTCGCTAAAAGCTTCGCACATTGTAGCTACTATACATTTACACAATATATTATACTGTTTTTCTTACGTTTGAACCATTCACTTTTCCGAAACATTATTTTTTCGTTCATTTTTAATTATTTATTCAGTTTTAGATTTTTTTCGTGCTTTGTTTTGTTGATGTCTGATGCAAAGGAAAGGAAAGAAAAACATCAATTTAAAGTCAATAAAATGTTTAAATAAGTAGTAAACCAGATGTCTTAAGAACTGCAGATCCAAGAGATATGGCGGGCTAGATATGTAAAGTGCGATGAGAGGAATACGATTGACGAACTCTATCTTTGACGTAGAGCCATCTTTAACATATGGACTGGACTGAGTATTGAAAGGAATTCTAATACATATAGGTTCGTCTGTGGGTTCACTTTTTAACCTAACTTATACTTGAATCGAACTTGACAGTTTTCTCATGAGTTGTTATGTATTTCCCCGTGTATTTCAAACTTTAGACAAGCTGGAGCCTCAATATTGCAATAACGGTTAAGCACGCTGTAATGATACTTATGTACCTCGTCACCCACTTCATGCAACTACATTAGTGGTCTAATAATACTTAGCGCGCTCGGCATAGTTCCATCAAGCCGCTCAAAGTGTTGCCACAAATAATGCTTAGTTTGCGAAACCCGGTTCTCTGGCTGGTGGGGCATGGGAGCCTAAGCTTCAACTGTTAATGCAATCAGAGACTACTCAGACCTCGACTCAGACTTAGACGTGGGCGATCCAATATATGAAGGGTTATCCAAAACGCTCTGTAGAATTCCCAAAGCGCATTCTCATAATGCTAGTAAGCCTAAGATGCCATTAACAGGAGGAAAATGACAAGATAATATAACATTATATAGTTTATGTAATGTAAAACTATACAACATAACAAAAGAAAACCATTCCAAAACCATTTAATTAAATGTACAACCAGTAGTGAAATTACAATTAAAAACAATATATTTACGGTACATTTATTGTTTGAAACCATACGTGTACCATACAATGTACGGTTTATTAAAACCCACGTACCAGTATTTATAACAATTCATTTACAATATAATATATGATTTTGCAAAAAAAAAAAATATATTGAGAAAAATATTTTTTTTTATATTGTTACGATACTTAACAACCCGTATAGCATATTGTAAAAATCTTATTTACAATTTACTGTATGGTGTCTACATTACATTTTATCGTTTTTGTATTTTTATTTTTACTGTGGTGTCTATTGTAAAAATATGGTTTTAAATAGTACTGTTACAATACAACGTTCGGTTTTTCTACTATATTTTTTATTCGGGCGTATGTGCCGAACATTCGGCGTGAACTCGGCGTGCATCGGCGTTGGGCTGAATGAACGAAGTTAACTACTTTCTAATGATTGGATTACAACAAGTGGACATATAGCTATGTGCTGCTGCAGAAATTGTCTGGTTTTGATTATGGTAGCCTCATTGAGAAGAGATACGCCGATCGGCGTATGCTTCTTCACGCTGCCGCCGCCGATTGCCACGCCGACACGCCGATGCTTCATGAAACGGCTCCAAACAACATAACCATAAACTTGTTCCACCAGTGCATGGGTGGGTATAACACTCCTTTATCAGTCCCCGTTTTCAAAATACAGTATATTATTTTTTTTACTTAAGCTTTTATTTTCGGCTCATGCGCCAACAAGCATAACGGAGCCGAATTCAGTTATTTTTTTTTTAACAAATTCATGTATATTATATTCTTGATAACTTAGGAATTCGCACGCCGATTTCTTAGGTGCCAGCCAGAGTGGAAAAAGTAACGCAAAGGAATAACAATCAATAATAAGGAGCTATCAAATCGCCGTACCCTTATCGGCGCTACGCGACGCGGCGGGGCACACATAACAGGTGCACACATGCAGGTTGTCGACTCACTATCACAGTAACGTTAACGACATGCTTCTTCACAAGTATACATGTTAATCATGAGGTAAGGAGCTCGACAGGACTTTTGAATTGGCATTAAGGGTTTTTTGGTTAGGAGTTTGAACCGCTACAAAGTAGGTTCGTTAGCATCAAAATTGTTACATGAGGCCCTCGTATACTCTCTGAAATAGCACGCCAATGAGGAACGTCTGAGTCTGCTACGAGGATTCAAATAGATGGTACTTAAAAGGATTTGAAGAAATCAACATTATCCATTATTTTAATGCTCATTTAATTTTATGTTTCATTTTTGCGGAACACAGTTATACATTCTGTTGATCTTCAAAATGTCTCTTTCACTCATTGCCAAACGTTGGCCCATTACTTCATCGGTTTCCTATAAATAAAAGTTTATACGAATTAGTTTTTTCTTTCACCCGGTTTCCTTGAGCAATAACCTACCTGCAGGGCAACGATAGTCTTCTCTCCGTTGATGCTGAACGCCGTTGCGCTGTAGTGCATCACGCTTCCATAGTCATAATCCGTACCGAAGTTGCTCACTCTGTCCGAGTCGTACATTCGGAAATTGTTTTCCGTACCGGGTTGAATATTTTCCCAAACAATTTCCACGTACTCGTCCCGGTTGTAGGTGCTCTGCATGTGCATGAAGCCCAGTCCGTGGATTATTTCGTGCACGATCGTTCCAATCCGGAAGCACCCGGTACCTAGTTCGTACGGCTGCAGATTAATGCTCTGACGTCCGCCGATGTGACCAACGTTAGCCGAACATCCCGATCCCGAACCATGGATTCGGATGTAGTCGGTATTTTCGGGCTCGCGTTGCCGGAACCGGATGCAGGTGGCCCGTTCAATCAAAGTCATTCCGTGCAAGATGTAGCGAACTTGTGCCCTGCTGAAGTACGTGTCATCGATTTCGTAGAAAACGGTGTTCATCGGCCATCGGTAACTCTCGTTGAGCATTCCATTTCGGCGATTGATATCCCTGGTCTGCTCTTCGGTGAGGATCATGTCCCCTTCAAACTGACCACTCAGTTCTTCCGCGAGCTCACCGGGCTTAAGGTTTTGCAAGCGGGCAACTGAAATGAGAGCGGTAAGCATTCAAATCTATTTTCTTCGAATGAGTGTAATCAGTTTCGTACCTTTTAATTCCGCCCTAATTGCTTATTTTAGGGCGGAATTAAAAGGTACGAAACTGATTACACTCATTCGAAGAAGGTATTCTGCTTAGAGAGTTCGAAAAGTCGGTACAAGATTCGAATCTATACTGCTTCAGAAATTTTCAGTGCTCCACGCTGCTCCAGTCTGGTTACACTAGTTTACAAAATAAAACGTAAGTTCTGAACTTCTGTCATCGACCTAAATTTTTGAAGCACATTTTAGCGCTGATTTCGAAACCGTGCTTCAAAAAATTTAAGTAGAACAGTTTTTAAATTTTAGCTCAATATTGAGTTTTACAACTTTTAAAAATAAAGAATAACGTAAAATTCTAATATCTTTCTCGATTTGTTCAATCAATTTTAAATCTTTTTCCATAAATTAGGAGCTGAATATAATACCATTCGATCATCTGAATGCAGGTTTTGCGTCAGATTGATGAAATTTAAGATATTGGCGAGTTTTAGGGACGATCTCCTTAAATTTTAGCAAAATTATATGAAGAAATCTATTTTTTTAAATAAGAAAAAAAAAACAATTAAAATATTCTTCCTCATTGTTTACTTGACATATCATATGTAGACGAATTACAGTAAAAAAATCAGCTTAATCGGAGCATTGATTACGGAGAATGAGATGTGTGAAGTGAGCGACTTTGCTTAAAAATAGAACAAAAATCGATTTCAAATCATCAACCTTGTATGGAAAGTCGAAAAATTTTCAGCTCTACTGTAATTTTTTCCTTCCGCGTTTTCAAACTCGCATGATTCTACACCAAAAATGATCATCAGCTTACCGAGTTAAAAAATGCTATAAACAAGTATACTCCTAATTTGCATTTATATAAAGTTGCTATTTACTAATTTCCTAATACCACAATCAACTAATTTTAGATGGATTCTAAGCTGACTAAGAAATTACTTAAATGATCAAAAAGAATCTTCTTTTATGAACTTTAACTTCAGCTTAACTTAGGAAGCATTACAAGCTGTCGTGTGTCTTGAAAATCGGCTACGTAATACTCACTATTTTCCGGAGAGTTTTCCAAAATCCGAAAATGTGGAGCCCCATTGCAGAATGCTGCGGCTAGAATCACTATCACAGACAACGTTGAAACTTTCGTAAGAACCATCTTGGCAGTATTTTCGAAGTACAACCCCGACCAATACGGTAGCTGTTGTACTTTGCTACTGATTTGGATTTGGAATTGTCGTCTTTTGCTGGCCGGCAAACGACTAATTGGGAATTTGGTGATTTATGGCAGTTAGGTTGTGGCATTGCGTTGTAATCGTTACCAGTGATCAGATAAATCGGATTTGGTTTGAAAAATGATGTGGTTCAGTAGTTTTCAACCATATTAAGTGCCTGAGCAAATTATTTTAGGTTATGAAAAAATGGAACCATCTGTAAGTCATACGAGAAAGATAAAACATTCGTTAATAGCTTAACTTTCTTCTCTTTCGTATAGGATTGCATCCATTTTCGAAACCGCATGAGTTTCGTTTAGCGTAGTTTGGTGACTACTGACAAAAACGTTTAGCAGACCGAGGGATTACGAAAAACATTTTGATATGGGTTATCATTAATCGTACCGACTGACTAGCTGATTGAGCGTAGAAATTTCCCAACAAGCAAAGATTGAACCAAATATAACTTTTATGCAATTCAGTATCATAATTTACATTTTATATAACTCATTTTGATATCATAATGGCCAATTTTTCCGAACTGGCTCATTATGCAACTGAAATGAGTTGCATAATGAAAAATAGTTGCATAATGTTCATGATGCAACTCATTTGAGTTGCATTATGAACATTATGCAACTCAAATGGGTTGCATTATGAAAAAATCATTGCATAAAATTTTGTATGGAACTCGTTGCAAAACTCGATTTTTTCAGCACTCTTCGTATTTATCCAACTCGGCAAGCCTCATTGGATAAATGTACGACTCGTGCTGAAAAAATCAACTTTTTGCAACTCGTTACATAAATAACTATTATTGTGATTTTTTTTTTGAGAGAGAGTTGCACTAAAACACATACAGTTGTTAGTCACGCCCTTTTAGGGATGCGAGACCTCAGTATCGACAAATTAATTCTTACCATTTTTTGTGCGACTTTTTTAAAATATCGTATCGTTTAGCAATGAAAAACAGCTATGTTAGGCATAGTTTCGATAGATTTTTGATTTAAAGTTCTGGTACTGGTGCTGGCTTTGGGCAGCGAGCCCAAGCCCAAGGGCTTGACTCCCCTTATGCGATTGAGTGATTAGTGATCGAGTGAAAAAGATGCTCGATCGTTAACAGAGCCTGTGGGCTAGCATTGGGAAAATCTGGCTGAGACATCGATTCTTTTGAATCGATTCGAATCGGATCAGCAGAATCGATTCATCGATTTATTCGAATGCTTTGAATCGATGTTTTCACATCGATTCGATATTATAAAATATTACAAAACTATAAAATAATTCGTTTGCTGCATTATTTGTCTAAATAAATTCAATATCAAAATATTAGAACACTTCGCGACTCTGATTCGAAAATGAATTATAACATTAAAAAAGTGCATTCTAAAAAAAATGAAATTTAATATTTTTGAATCGAAAGAAAAATCCCTGAAATAAATTCCCGCAGACTGCTGAGAGAAATTCCCCCAGAATATTTAAAGAGACTCCTCCAGAATTCTGAAAGGAGCTCCTCTAGAACTATTAGAAAGATTCCTTCGGAATGCTGAAAATGATTACACCAGAATCCTGAGCGACATTATCTATAGAAAAGGAAACAAAACTCTTCCGGTATCTAGGAAGGAATTAGAGACGAACCAGCCAAGGGCTGAAAGTCTCTAAAAAAAAGACAAATCAATCAATCAACAGGAAGGAATTCACTCTGAATTCTATTAAGGATTTTCCTGGAATTCTGAGAAAGATTATTCCATATCTATGAGACGGATTGTCTCAGAGTTCCGAGAGGAATTCTCCCAGAATCCTGTGATATTTAGATAGTCTCAGAATCCTAAGAAAAGCTTTCCCTTGGGATTCTCTCAAAATGTTCCAGATTCGTAAATAGGATTATCCTCGAATCTCAAAATCATGAGAGGAATTCCTAGAGCTTCTCTTTCACATTCTTGAGATAAATTCATCTAGAATTGTGAGAGAGATTCCCACAAAACAAAAAAGATTTTCGGAATTCTAAAATGAATTCCTCAGGAAACTTAAAAAAAAAAATATCTCAGATTCCTAAAAATCGTAGTTTAGAACCCTAAGAAGGATTCCAGAATTCTGAGAAAGGTTCCCTCAAAATACTGGGCGAGTTTGCCACAGAAACCCGAGATATACTCTCATAGAATTATGGAAGATAGGATTTCTCCAGAAACTTGAGAAGAATTCTCCCAGAATTCCTCTAAAATTCTGGGTGGAATTCTTTAGAATGCTGCGAATAAGTCTGCCATTATCCCGAAAGGGTATTCTCTGGAATTCTACGAGTGATTGCTCCGGAATCCAGAGAGGAATCATTAGAGGGGTTCTTCCAGATTCTTGAGAGAAATATATTTAGAAACCTAAGATTTTTCCGAAAATCTGATGAGGATTCTCCCTGGAAGGGATTACGAAAACTTCTAAAATAAACTTCTCCGAGCCAAGGGCTGAAAATCTCTTTAATAAAGACAAATCAATCAATCAATCAACTTCTCCAGCATCATGGGAAGGATTCTCTGGAATTCTGAGAGGTATTCCCACCTAAAACAGAAAAACTACCGCAGATTCCTGAAAGATATTGCCCAGAATCTAGTAATCAGGGATTTGCCCTGATTACTTAGAGGGATTCTCCCAGAATCCTGAGTGGATTTCTGGGAGCAACTGCTTCAGAATACAGAAAACAGAATTCAACTGGAACTCTCGTAAAATGCTGAGAAGAATTTCTTCCGAAGCCTAAGAGGAATCGCAAAATCTATGCGAGGGATTCTTCAAAATCCCAATTTCTCTAGAGAACTCTGCCCAGAATCTCGTGAGAGATTCTTCAGTAATTGTAAATTCTGAAAGAAAGTGTCCTAGAATCTTGAAAAATATAGCCCCAGAATCCCAAGAATTTCTCCAGAATCATGAGACAAATTCCCCAGAATCTTGAGAGAAATTTTCCCAGAATTCTGATGGCATTACTCCAGCAAGCCAAATTTTCAGAGAATCTTGGGAAGAGTACTTAGCGATATTCCCCCAGAATCTTAAAAGGATCTTATGCAAAATCCTGAGAAGGATACCACTAGAATCCTGTGTGGGATTCCCTCAGAATCCTAGGAAATATTCCCACAGAATTCAGAGAGGGATTTCGCCGTGAATGCTGAGTATGATTCTCCAAGAATTCTGAGAGGAGTTCCTGAGAATGTTAAGAAAAATTTCCTCAGAATTCTGAGTGGGATCCTAACTGAGGGTCTTCCAGAATCCTTAGAGGGATCAACCCAGAACATCCAGAAATTACTTATAATCCTGAAAGGGATATCACCCTGGATAAGGAGTACCCCAAAACCCTGAAATGAATTCCCTTAGAATTTAGAGAAAGATTTCCTAGAATCACAGACAAACAGACGTAACACTCTTCGAAAGGCCTTGGTACATGGATTTAACGATGAATTTAAATTTCGTTTGATTTCCGAGATCCATCCACTGGAGGTACTAGAGTTCGATCGCTTTGACGTTTGCTAGTGTACTACTCGTTCCTGAATGATGCAAACAAAATTTACAGGAGATTTGTGTAGTAGTATGCGTGTGTCTCGCGTGGTTCTACCAACATAGATTGCTTCAGAATCCTGAGAGAAGTTTTTCCTCGGGATTCTCCCAGAATGCTTAGACGGATATCCCTAAAACTCCCTGGCGGATTCTTCCACATCCTGAGAAAAATTCTCCTGCAGTATTGAAAGGCATCCTAAGAGGGGATCTTCAACATTATTAGGAGAAATTCATCTAGAATCCTGAGAGGGATTCTCAAAAAAATGTTCGGAATGCTGAGAAGGATGCACCAGAACTCTGAAAGGGGACTCTGTAGACTCCGGAAACCAGAGAAAGATTCACTCCTGGGATTGCCCAAGAAACCCGAGATATACCGGTATACCTCGATTTAGTGGACTCTCGATATTATGTACTTCGATTTCATGTACATTTTACCTCGATTTTATGTACATTTTTTTGAAGGTAAAAAAAGAAATTTTATATTTTTGAATCGAAAGAAAAATCGAATGTAAAAAATCGATTCGGTCAATATCATGGGGCTTCAACATCGATTCAAAAAATCGATTAATCGGAACAAAAACATCGATGTTGTGAACATCGATTCAAAATTTGCCCAACGCTACTGTGGGCACCCCCACAATAGTTTGTCCCTTACCGCGTTAATGCAGGGCTCTGGCACGGCGTACCTCAATTCCCGTTCTACACGTGGGATTCATTTAGCGATAATTCTGATTTAAATCAAAAAGGTTGGAGCGGTAGTGGAGAGTGAACCCCTTCGCAAGTAGTGGGTTAGCGAGGTCTCAGACGGTAGGATGTAGCTGTGCACAATTTAGACCTGTTCACTTTGAAACTTTTTTTCTCCGATTCTCCGTGACACATCAAATTATCAATCCACATGCAAAAACAAGTCTTCAATCCAAAAATGAGCCAAATTGATAAAGATATAAAGGTGTATCAAATCGATTTTGTGTTTTTTTTAACCGTTTTCACAGAAATTTACTCATAAATCTAGAAAATTGCTCCGAAAAGGTGCCGAAAATACCGTTAGGATATAGTTATCCCAAGTAACAATCCTAATTCTATTTGGTTTTATTTGTTTTTATGATAGTTTTATCGGAACATTGCATATTCTAGTTGATCTTATCGGAGTTTCAGCTGAGCACAACTATTCTTCTTCAATATATGGTTTTGAAAACACCTCCAAGAATACTTGAGGTTCAGTTCATAAAACCATAAACACAACAAGAACTGTTGAATTTATTTTCAGTTTTATAAGGCTCTTATAGTTATCTTCAATCATCCGTTCTTGATCAAGAGCAACTGTTCTCGCATGAGAACAGTTTGGTACATGAAAAATAAAAGAAAAAACTCAAGCATCAGTTTTTGATTCTCATCGTTCCATTATTTCGGCCAATCAAGAACACCTACCCGGAAACCCAACCGCGACGCGGTGCAGTGCCAAGTTCCTCCGGTTGCAGCATCCGAAATGAGGTGGATATGGTCATCCAAGACGTCGATTCCCGTGCACTCGGGATTCCAATCATCGATCTTTAAAATCAACAACTACTTACCTGTTGGAAGTGCTGACCGGAGGAATGAGGCACTGCACCGCATAAGGGCCGGTTATCGAAAATGGTCTGCCTGGTTAGCAACGGTACCGGGCTGATAATTGAATTCATCGGACGAGATTCACAAAATCCACCGCGGTGTGATAATTTATAGTTTGTTTACAATTTGGCGTACAGATTTATGACGTTCTCGGCGGAGTTTGCATAAACCTACATCAAGAACGTTATAAACCTGAGTACTCTTGAGTAATACTTCTTACGCTTGCATAAGATGAAATAAATTTAAGACGTTCTTGATGGAGGCCAACCAGGCTGCATTGAGAACGTTATAAATCCTAGTATTCTTGAGTTATGCTTTTAGCACTGGCATGAGTTGAAAGAAATTTAAGACGATCTTATGGTGATGTTGATTAAAACCATCGATGATGGACCGACCACCGGCCTAGATTTCAATGGAAGCCATGTTGAGAAAACTTATGAGCAATGTTCGCATGACCAGGAATAATATTTTTAAATATTTTATTAGTGCGTTATAATGGAAGCGCGTTGCAATTTTTGGAAGTACCTTGCAACATATATACGATGAATTTTGCTTGGCATTTGGCATCCTTGTTACACCACGGAAATATTTCCAATTTGTGTGATAAATTAATCCCGACTACAATAATGTGTCATTTTCATTGTGTTTTTAATTTCAATTCAATTCACCTAACTTTTCTGTTGACATAAAAGCTGCATCCAGCAACAACACTGACAAATTTATTATCGTTTTATCGTGCACTTGAAGAATTCTACAAGGAGAGAGCAATTCGCCTTGAGGACAACTTGGGAAGTACAACAAGTTTTAAGAGAAATTTAAAAACAACTCTCCAAGAGCATCTTAGGATGGGCCTCTTTGGTCTTATGGCGGGTTTATGGTTGAGTTGATGTCGTTTTGCAGAGCAATTTGGTTTATGCATGGTTTTAAAGAACAGGTGTTGAAGAATACTTCAGAAGCATAATAAAATTAATTTTGTTACTTGGGTAGTACAATACTCTACAACTTTGCCGAAGATACTACGGTGTTTAAATTGCTTATTTCGAAGTTATTCAATAATTTTAGTTGAAAAATCACGAAAAAACACGATATTTTTACGATTTTACATATAAAAGTCATGTAATTTTACATTATTTTACGTGACTAAATTAATTAGCTATTTCTCCTTTGTGTAACGAACATTTCGACCATACATCGTTTTTGTGTAGGAATTCGTTTTACCCATGATTAAGACGTCATGCCATCGTATTCTAATGTCTATTAATTTAAGTATCAGAAATGGTGCAGATGATTAGGATCGAGCCTGCGGATCAGAAGGTCCCAGGTTCAAGATCAAATACATAATAAACTTTTTTTTTCTTTCTTTGTAGCAGTTAGAATGATGAATCTGCCATGACTTACACGCAATCTCCCAAATAATGATGATCGGGACCTGCCAATTAAGCCCATTCCAGGACTAGCTAGATATTCAGCTTACTTGTTGAAAAATTTTACACTGCTATTTCAGTGATGATATGGCGATAAATTTGCAAGTTTAGTCAAAATGTGCTTACATCTATGAAAAAGACCGAATACATTATATAAACCCAATTTTGGTCAAAATTTGCCACAATAGGGATATAATCAAGTTTTGGAAAAGATTATTATGGGTTCAACTGAGATATAACGCAACCTTGCTTTTTATTTTTTTTGATCAGTATTATGTAAGCTTTCATTTAATACATTTACTTTGCAAATCTGCATTACAGATGGGAAATAAATTCAATTTGATTGTGTATCCGAACTTATTGAACACCGTGTATGTCAGCAAGCACAAGCTTTTGACTAGTGTCGCCTCGTCCATACTTAGGTAAGGTGGACCGACATGAGGCAAGGCGTTAAGCACCGAAAGCTACCGTGGTAATCTGGAAAGTTCTTCTTCTTATTTATGGCTCTACGTCCCCACTGGGACTTGGCCTGCTTCGCTTCAACTTAGTGTTCTTTGAGCATTTCCACAGTTATTAATTGAAGGGCTTTCTTTGCCTGTCATTGCATGAATATGTATATTGTGAGGTAAGTACAATGATACACTATGCCCAGGGAGTCGAGAAATGTTCCGGTCGGGAATCGAACACGCCGTCTCCGGATTGTCGATTCATAGCCTGAACTGAAGCTGAAAATATCTTATACCTAGTCAAATGTTCCAGAGGGTTGCTAGTACGTACCGCACCGTGTCACACGATGCATACTGCGTCATCACTTTTATGGTGCCTATCGGTATCCTTATCGAGGAGGACATAGAGTGCTTCGAAATGCGTGGAATAAGAGTTGTCGGATCAGTGCTCAGTAGACGGATGAGCACAAGATCTCAGAGCTCGATATGCTTTCCTAGTTGTTGTAGAACCTTGACGTTTGCCACAAACTTCTCTACAAGACGTGAAGCTTGGAGGACGATTTCTTCCTCAGCGACGGCAATTCGCAGATGGCGTTCTCATACTGCCGTTCTACGCCCGCTTGTCCCATGTTGTATGGAAATTCCTATAAACATGGGACAATTATGCGTATAACGGCAGCATAGGTCTGCTTAAGACGCGCAGGATTCTGTAAGCGCTCCATCAGCATATTGCCCGCCATATAGTATTTGATTGCGCTGATCGGGATTGTTTGGATGAACTAAATAGGGGACTCCGACAAAAATTTGGAGACGTGGGAGTTTGGTTCAGTAAAACTTTTTTATGTGCCAGCAGGGATCCCTTAACTTTGTAGTATCTGGACAACAACGTGTTCGTTTCACCAAGTGTGCATCAATGGTCGCTTCATTGATTGTTTCCAGCTTGCTCTGGTTCCTACAGTGATAGACATTCGTTTAGCCGAGACCGAAAAAAGTGTCAGGAAACTCATACAAAAGATTTTATGATTAAACTTTTTTATCGTAGTGATAGTATATCTAGTATTGCTGTGTGCATTCGAAATGCAAATATCAAATGCGGGAGCACCAAATGCGGTAAGATTTTCTAACAAGTAACCCGATGTCAGTGGGAGCTTTTGAATCCTAGGTTGGCGGTGGTTTTGACTATGGTTGCTAAGTTGCCTTTGGTAACACTGTGTTACCGCGTTTGGAGCGCATTTGGGCACCGTTTTCATCTTGAACGCACATAGCAATACTGTTTTATAAAAATGTGATACATTAAACTTACATATACACTGAAACAAAACCGAGGGTAAAAACCTTTCAAAAGTCATTTTTTGCCTTGAAATTTGTTTAGCCGAGGTAAATGAAAAATTGGTTTTCAATAGATTTTTGCAATTTCTTGAGTATATTTCGAGGATATACTCTAAGGCATTTAGTTTATGACGTGTTAGCAAGATAATTGACCTGAATAGTTTATTTATTTTTGAAATTCAGAGAAATATTGTAAAAGAATGTCCCGATAAGGAGAAGCGACGACAAACAAATTTATTTAAGAAAAATGATTTCTGTAAACACTCAAACGTAAGCTAGATTAGTAGTTTTGAAAATATGGCACGGAATTATTGTTAGAAATGTTAAAATTATTGCATAAAATGTCATGAAAAAATAGAGTATATTGGTTTTTGGTTGGTTAAACTTTAAAATGGGATTGATAAAAGCTAAAATAAATAGTTCTGCATTGAAATAAAGACGTGCCCTAATGCCTGTGGAGCATACCTGTTTGATATTAGCATTACTAAATGAGTTAGAAGACTGCAAAGTGAAAGAACTGCAAGAAGTGTCAGATTTTTTGTACCCTGTTTATTCAAAAGCAGATGCTCATACAAAAATGCAAGATATGATCAAACAATTGACTTATTTCATTCAATGTGAAGAAATATATTATAAATGAGTCTTTGTTGTGAACCACATTCAATTCGGCACCAACATTTCAAAAGGGCGTAACTGCTTTTGCAACCAATGCCTTCTCACAGAGCTGTGGGTCGTATTTCATTCATCTCACGCAATTCACATCCATTAATCGAAAGAGGAGGATTTTATCTTTCTATTTGTGCTAGTGGATTGCTCGAGAGGGATGGGATACGCTCCACAGCTTTGTGAGAAGGCATTGGTTGTAAATGCAGTTACGCCCTTTTGAAATGTTGGTGCCGAATTTTAACATAATTTATTTGAAAAGAATGTCTAAATTATGAAACAAGTAGTTCATGCTAGAAATTTGAATACTTTTGGTGCCATTTCTCGAAATATGAGCCGTCGAATGTATGTTATTTCAGCCATAATACAGTCTAGAAGATATTGGGAGCTATTAGAAGACGCAATAGTAGTAAACACTGTGGTTTATGCAAGTGAAACCATCATATTTCATCAAAACGTGATTTTTTGATGGTTTGCGTTATTTTTTTCTGTTAAAAACATTGTTTTTTCGTAAATTTTCAACCTGTTTTGGTCATGAAACTTTCATTAGATTCTTTTGAAACACTTCCGATAAAAATAACTACATCAAATCTCAATTTGGAAACATTTATAATATTATGACATATTTTTATGAGATGCATGCAAAATTAATATGGCAACACTTCCAAAAACGATCTAATTCATGATTTACAAATCTATAATGCAAATCACCATACAAAATGACCTTGTTAGATATTTTTCGAAATTTGATAGTTTTTTATTATGGAATTCTTAAAATTGTACAATTCGGCGAAACGAATGTCTAGGCAAAAAATGACATTTGAAGAGTTTTTACCCTCGTTTTTGTTTCAGTGTATATGTAAGTGTGATGTATCACATTTTTATAAAACAGTACTAGATATACAATCACTACGATAAAAAAGTTTTATCATAAAATCTTTTGTATGAGTTTCCTGACACTTTTTTGAAAATTTTTTAGCCTCGGCTAAACGAATGTCTATCACTGTACTGTAATCCGAGCACATTGTCTAGGCGGACGGACACCTCGTCGGCTTGTGTGTCCTCGACGAAGTCATCAACGATAGTCTTGATAAGGGTGAGTTAGGCAACCAGGCGCTTTAGTCACAGCTTCAGCATACGGCGTTCGGTAGACATGGCGACGAATAATGGAGGATCTCTAGATAAACGGTTAGCGTAGTACATGGCGTAGTAAGCACACAACAGAGAGTCAATTGATTGAAACCGTTTAGAAGCACTTTAATTGCCTTGTATTGAAGAACTGGAGCAGCATAGAGATAGCGGACTCCAATGTTCTACGTAGTCTCCGATTTTGCAATGATGGCGAATGCGGAGTAAATAGTTTTCCGTAGTGATGGCGATTGCAGACGAATCGTAGAGGTATCGAAACGCACGGAGCATCGACGACCGTCACCGTATCCGGCTAGAAGGACCAATGTTAATAACTCGGGTAGAACAACGAACTTGTACTGAATTCTAACTCACCAGTGGTGTATTAACACTTTTCCCAACAAGGACATGTAGGGGGATTAGGGGCATAATGGACACCCGGGGCGAAATGGACACCCCTGTTTTTGCCGAAACCGTTGACTTTTATGTAAAACTTTCAATTCATAACTGTAAAGGAACAAGTCATTGTTCTATTTTTCAAAAGTACCATTTATATTCCTTCAAAATAATCAAAATATCATTAAAATTGAAGTGTTTTTCATATGGTGGATTTCTTATAATTTCGAAGCACAGCAAATAAGGTATTACGAGTAATTGAGTGTGTCCACCATACAAACAAGTAAATTGTTAGCTTATCTACATGTATACGTAGATTTAGCAATGGATGAAGTATTATATTTTTGATCAGAACCCACTGAAAATAGCAATTTCAATGTTGTAGTCTATTCGGGGCGAAATGAACACTGGCAATTATGAATGGATGAACGCGCATTGCATACTGTTAGGCGTTTTAGAGAGTTTGAAAAAAAATCAATCCGATTATTTTAGCCTAAAATTTATTTAATTAACTTTGAAGTTTTGTAAACTCGTCTTAGATGGAGTATTATATCTGTGGTATTGATCTCCGTTGGCAAATTACTGAACTGGTCGATATTCTCAAAGATACAGCAGAAAATATGCAGGGGTGTCCATTATGCCCCGATGGGTGTCCATTTCGCCCCGTACCTCTCCTGCCAGCCCCAAAAAACACACGGTTTTCAATTCATTATTTGTTCACAATAATGACATTCTACCAGCTGTAAATGATTGAAATACATAGGAAACAAGTTAAAGTTGTAAGCCAACTGATAATATGTTAAGTTTTTGTCTGTTATACAGGCCTAACATACTCATTTGCTTAGGGTGTCCATTATGCCCCTAATACCCCTACTTCGTGCCACAGCACAGGTAAGTGCAATTCCTGTAGTCTAGTCTTTATTTTTACAGAAATTTACCATAGGTGAACTTAATCTATCTTTTGTTGTTTTTCTGCTTTGGTGGCTATGACGATGGTGATAATGGTCGCCGATTTCGTAGAAGGACTTCTTATGTACGCCATGGATATTCCATCTTGTTCAGCTTGCTGGTCTCTGCCACACGCTATGTCTGAACAAGCAGATTATAAAAATGGAATGTACATCGGGTTTCTTTCCACATAATGTTAGAATTAATGCTATATTATCTGTCGGGGTTCGGGGCGTGAATTAAAGCCAAACCGGTTTTGATAGCGTAAAGTGTATTCAGGTGCTTCAAACTGTAATCATTAATTAAGGTATGGTAAGTATAATTTTCTCAACCTTTTGTGTTCTACTCACAATTCGGTAAGCCTTTGTTCTTCTGCACACGCCCTTATGGAAAACCTAACCTCAACCGAGGTTCTTCGATCTACGGTAAGTATTTAGTTTTAATTTTAGCCTTTATGTAACACTTTCTAATTAACTTACGTTTTCTTTACAGGATTTTACGATAAAGGATGAGCGGACTGCGGACACCTACACGGACTTCGACGGCGCGGTTACGGACTATCTTAGAACCTGAAATCGTGCAATCTGTGTTTTACTGGCAATCGGACAAACTAAGCTTATCTGGCAATCGAGAAAACTGGGCTTATCTGGCAATCGAGAAACTGAGCTTACTAACCACTAATTTTCGTACTGAAATTCACGGAACTAATAAGAAAATTATTCACAGGAGAAATTCTTCTATTCAATTTTTAGTTATTACTGCACACAATGCTGCCTCACACTATGGTCTCTGTGCTACGAAATATGACAACTGATAACCGGAAACGATACTCTGACAGGTAGACCCGTCCGCGTGACGGCTGTCATTCGCACTGCCGCGGCGCTTTGAAAGCAAAACGCGGCGCCTCCGAAACGGTTGGCGGCAGGGTTGCCAGCTGGTCATCTTCTGCGTCGACATTATCATATGCGGAAACTTTCAAAATATTTCATCGGGGAAATTTTGATATTTTCATCTTTTTAGCTGTTTTCCATACAAATTAACAGAAATTCTCATTTTCGTCCAATTTCTCTCCCATACAAAATATATGGAAAATTTTGTACCGAAGGAATATTTCAAAACCTTCTGCAAATGAAAATATAGCTTGAATACTGATGTTTGGTGGAGAGAAACCCGATGTACATTCAATTTTTATAATCTGCTGGTTCAGACATAGCGTGTGCCATAGTAGTTTCTGCTGTGGGTTGTTTTGGCACTCACGAAGAGGTTTGGTGTTCGAATAGTGTCACGGAAACAAAAAAAAAACGAATTCTGATTATGAGTGCCGTAGATCACATACAATTAAGCTGGTAAACGGAACTGCAAAGTAATGTATCTTGGCTCCGTAAGGCAAAAAACATGCTTGAGCCATAGAAAAATGAATTTGGGTTGCGTATGTGCATCAAATTTCACTGAAAGTTTGAATGATTCAATAAACAATTCAATTTGTTACTTAAAAGTGTTACGAAGTATAACTTGGTTCAGATCTTTCGGATTTCATCAGTGAGTTTTTTATTTCAGTTACAGTAGACGATCGGTCGGTGCAAACGGTTTAACTGCAAGTCCAGTTAGTGCAACAAATTTGCAGTTACCACACCGCACTATGGCTTTTTAGGCGGCCAATAATCAGAAAAGTGTTTTGCTCTGATATATATTTTTCCAAAGTCATTCGACAGCAAACACTCCTGCTATGACACGGAAAACATAAAACGATGACATTTAATAAAAACTTTAGACATCATATACTTTTTTGTCCCAAGTTGTCCCAGGCAAAAGTTGGTATTAGAGCATTCTTACATAAGTCTGCTTACAGTTCGTGAAGAGTTTAGTTGCACATATTTGCAAGTTTTTTTTATTTAGGGCATTTTATATTTTTTCAGTGTTTTTATGAGTTTTGGCCATTTATTGGCTACTAGTCATCTTTTTTGAGCGTTCCAAACGTCAAACTGCTTTATATTGCTGTAAATATGCAAACTTCGTCTTTTAATACGATATCTACAACGTTAAATGTAAATGTGGCATAAATACACATTTCCATAAAAAAAATCACAATAATGGACTATACGCCATTTTCAAAAAAAAAAAACTTGAAATTTATTTTTTAAGTGGAAACCGGCTATAGTGCACTTATGTCCTTTAAAACGGTGCGCCAAGTAAAGCCAAATGAACAGTCGAACGAAGTTTACGTTCATTTACTGTCAATTGAAGCAAGGATGTTTTCGATCATCTGACAATCATTTGACTCACTTGTCTATATCTCATCTCAGAAGCCTAATATTATTGCCGAACATCTCATTTCAATGTTATGCTTCCGAACTAAATATGGATAAATGAGTCAAATGATTGCCAGGTGATCGAAAACATCCTTGAATTGAAGTGTTGACGCCTATCTGGCATTGCAATTATCAAATTTGGTTCGCTAAGTAAAACGTAAACATGTTGCATCTACCGAGCGTCTACTGTATTTCGCTTTCTTATATGATTTGGTATCAAAAATAATGGATCCCGCGTCTGCTATCAATTCAATATTTATCAATTCATGGAGCGTAGAAGACGAAAATATGAATGGTCAGGAAAAGGGCGATTAGTTGGCAAGGTGCTTATCTGCGTATCGTACTCGAACGTCTAGCTTCGATGTCATAGTAATCACGGGCTGTAATTTGTTATGGGAACATGATATAAAACGCATTCGTCGGGCCATTTACTCTTCAAAGATTTTCTGTTTGTGTTATTACGGAACGTTGAAAAACCTCCCTGGACGATTTACGGTACAGACAGATGGGAGAAGACAAACGCTTGAGCTTAGGACAGCAATAACCACAATAAAACATTCTCCCAGCCGAATTATTAACGATGATGAGACATTTATTATTGGGTAACTCTAATAGTGAGACCGGCTCACTATTTACACCTTGTCTTCAAAAATGTTTAAGGTGCCGATTTTCTGAAAGTTCTCGCTAAAGAAGTAAGGAAAATGCATTTGGTTACTCAAATTGATGGACCCCCCCGTAAGTTAGAGCCACAACAATTTTTGCAGACCCTTCGATTTTGGTCAAATGGTGGCTCATTTAAACCATTATAACTCGAAAGTTTCTCAAAAAACCACCTCAAAACGAATTGTTGTTGAAACGAGGAAAGATAGAGCTACTATTAACAATAATAAAAAGTTGGGTCGACCATATTGATTTTGGCCGCTATCTTGGATTTTTATACCAAAACATTTTTTTCACCATGATGGCAACCACCGATTTTCAAAATTGTTGCATCAATTGAAAGCTGAGGCATTTATACATAAAAAAGTCTGCAAAAATTGTTGTGGCTCTAACTAACGGGGGGTCCATCAATTTGAATGACCAAATGCATTTTCCTTACTTTTTTAGCGAGGACTTTCAGAAAATCGGCACCTTAAATTTTTTTAACAAGGTGTAATTAGTGGGCCGGTCTCAGCGAGAATTTCCTATTGCAGTTACGCTGTTATGGTACTGCACGCGAGTTGTTTGATAACCACTGATAGTTTTATGACCTTAAATCCTTTCGTTAGAGAATTTTAACTCAATGATTCACGCCTAATAAAAGCGTTTATCGCAGAAAGCGTGGTGTTTTGAACCACTTTCCCCTATGGCAAAACCTGATTTCAATTTCGCTCACACATAATTAATTCGTCATACACTTAATCCACGCGCTCGGGGTCGATAGCGACCAACGACAAGTACAAAGCATATCTTAATTTGCAGCAAACCTTAGCAGTTACCAAAGTGTTTAGAATTTCTATTTTGAACGCATCTATACAAGATGCGTGTGCTCTGTGCTTCAGTATTAGTTATTTCACTTGTGATTTTTTGCAATGGTGCACCTCAATTACGAATATCCGAAAACACTCCGGAAAATAGTAAGTACATATCAGGTGTTGGCTTCAATTTTATTTGTATATAATTTTGAAAATAAACCTGTGCTTTCTCTCACTGTCTACACTCCAAAAAAAAAAGTGACGAAAACTTTGCTGAAATACTGCAAAATTGGCAGATTTGTTAAGCAAACTCTTTGTTCATTAGCATCGTTTGCTGATGCTCAGCAAATTTTGTTGGAAGTCCAACATAAAGTTGCAAAATTGCAGGACCCTTCGGCTCGGCAAAATTTAGCATTATATTGCTGAAAGTGTTTAGCATATTCATATGAGTTGTCTTTAACTCTTATGTGGCCGACAGGGTACCCGGGTACCCAGCACTGATTTAAAATAGGTACACGGTGTAGAAAAAAGCAAAAAGTTTGTCGGACACATAACGGTTAACCTTCCGTAACTCGCGCGGTTGACTACCTGCGTCAGCACCACACTAATGCTGAGTACAAAAAGCGAGATTTTTTCAACGTGTTGTACAAAATACAGCAGCGCGATCGCTCGTGGGTTAAAGAAGCGCATAAGCCTAGTTTCAAATATTGTTGACCTATTGTGTTAAAAAGCATGTGCTTCTTCTAACGATTATGATGTTTATGAATCTTAAGCGAGATGCCTGTTTTACGTTTCCAGTTGCCCGCTTGCAGAACCTCAAGCCCGGTGAGCTCGCGGAAGAGCTAAGCGGCCAATTTGAAGGGGACATCATCCTCACCGAAGAGCAATACGCGGAAGTGTCTCAGCGGAATGGAATGGTAGACGAGAGTTTCCGGTGGCCTTTGAACACTGTGTTCTACGAAATTCAAGAGTTTTGGTACACCGAAGACCAGTTGCAGTATATTTTGGAAGGCATGAGGACAATTGAACAAGCAACCTGTATCCGGTTCCTGCCACGTGGACCCAACAATCAAGACTACGTCCTAATCAACGGTTGGGATTGGGGATGCTCGGCTAATGTGGGACGCATCGGAGGAGCTCAGATCATTAACCTTCAACCTTATCGGGTGGGCACTGGGTGCTTCCAGATGGGAACCATTGTGCACGAGCTAATCCACAGCCTGGGCTTCTGGCACATGCAGAGCACCTACAATCGAGATGACTACGTGGAAATAGTTTGGGAGAATATCCAAGCCGGATCGGAAAAGAATTTTCGTCTGTTGGACTCGGATTCTGCTAGTAACTTTGGCACTATTTACGACTATGGAAGTGTGATGCACTATAGTTCGACGGCGTTCAGCATCAATGGGGAGAAGACAATTGTGGCCCGACTTGTGAGTACTCTTGATCAGTCATAGCCGCAATCAAATGATTGTTCATGACACAACATTTATTCTTTTAGGATACCGACGAAGTAATGGGTCAACGGGAAGGAATGAGTGAATCGGATATTTTGAAAATCAATAGGATGTACAACTGTTGAACTCCAGGAGGGGGAAGAAAGCACCTCTCTCACTACCTGGAAATGTAACGAATCGCACAATCAGGAACAATATGGAGCAAAATTGTAATAATAAAAAAAATATGGAAGAACAGATTTACCTCTACTAGTGTTAAGGTGACAGCACCTATATCGTGAATTCATATAGCAACTATATAACTAGAAAGAATAGCTTATGATCGACAAAGGAAATTTTTCTGATGATCATATTGGCAGTTTGTACGCGCCTCCGATTTTTTTAAAATTATAATTCGACCACATGGCCACATAACATTCGGATAAACGCCCCTTTCGGCCAGATGGCATTCGGTAACAATAATAGACATCGTCCGCAATTTACGTAACGCTCTAGGGGGAGAGGTTTGTGGCCAAGCGTTACGGCTCATACAAAAAAAATCGGGTTTTCATACAAAAAAGCATTAGCGGGTGAGAGGGGGGGGGGGGGGGGGGGTGATTTTAGCGTTACGTAATAAATGGATGCTTCCATATATAATTTTTGTTCGCTGTATAAAGTCCTTTCGGGATGCATTGAGTTTCTTGTAAAACTTTCCGAGAACGGCACAGCAGCTACATTTTCTTGCACTGTGCTTCTCCCTTGCAACGTCTTTTCTGTTGTTTCCGGGCCTATACTATGTGCATCGTTCCCGTTCCAAATTCTGCTGGGTTCCATGCTGCAGCATTACCACTCGCGCTGTATTCTTTTCCTCCAATATAGCTCTGCACTCAGTCGAACCGTTTGATAAATTTTATGTGAGAGTATTTATCATTGAAGTTGGAAAATTCTTGTGGGAATGTAATGGCAATAATTCTAAAGATTTTCAGGATTAACTTTGCCCAAACTGTCCCATGTTACATATGTAGATAACAATGGGACGTATTTGTCAACATAAGCTGTACCGTTTCAGTTTACAGCCTTTCTCATGTAGATGTTGAACTTCACGGATGCTATCAGGATTCCCAGAATAAGGTAAGAAGGGGTGAAACGGGCCGTATTATTCAATTGCTAAAATCTTTGAAGAATCCACCTTGATAACCCAAGCAACACGACTTGTTGCTAATCCAGTAACAGCAACCTTAGTGCAATTTATTCACTGTCCGTATTACGGACGACAGAACACAATTGCTTCTTCTATGAAACCCAAAAAGCGCAGATTCTGAATTCTTATGCAACATAAACGAGGAGGAATGATAAAAAAGCTGGGAAAAGATTTTGTCTAGACTCGAACCATGGACACTAGGAGTATTATTTACTCACCTTACATACTACACCAAAAGCTCTGTGAGAGAATTGATGCTCAACACACCATAAAAGCTACTGAAGTTACTTGTTACTTTATTGCACCTTCTTTGTCACAAGTTAGAGAACTGTCAAAATGAAAAGAAGCTCAAGTTTTCTGTAACGCATATGGAACCTAATCTGAACAAACAAACCTGAGTTAGATGTTTCAGGTATGTTACATAACACATTTAATGTAAGCTGACTGTTTTATCACTTGCGTGCAATATGTAAGCTCCGCCTCCACAGATCGATGTCAAACACGTGGTAATTTGTGATTTCTATGAAACAAAGCCGCAACTTTACGGATTTCGGAGTTTAAATCAAGGTTGCAACCATTCATTTGAAAAAATTTACATTCATTTGCTATTATCTCAGTTCAGAAGCATGCTATCGAAAAACAATGTATGGATGAATTTAACCTTGCAGTTTTATCTGAAAGTTTGCCGAATAACATTGGGGTAGCAAATGTATACCAAAGTCGTGAGCGAGCTGTGAAGGCAACTCTCCACGCGGTGAATGTAAATTTCATTCACGCTGTGGAAAGTTGCCTTCACAGCTCGCTCACGACTTTGGAATGCGTGTGCGACCCCAATGTCATTCGGCAAACTTTCAGATAAAGCTGCAAGGTTAAATTCATCCATACATTGTTTTTCGATAGCATGCTTCTGAACTGAGATAATAGCAAATGAATGTAAATCTTTGCAAATGAATGGTTGCAACCTTGGTTTAAATGCAACTCAACTGACAAGATGGGAGTTTCGTGTGCTTCTAGTGCAACTCATTTAGACCAAAGCATAGAAAGCCACAATCTGCATGATGTTGCAGGTGCTGCTTGGGAACGTTGCTCTCCTAGCTCAACGGTGCTCTGATATGCAGAGCAAAATCGATGATCTTGTCAATCGCTCCTCGGCGGTCTTACCATCAACGTCAACGAGACCAAATCGTTAGATGTAAACACGGTCAACTCTTCCAGTTTTGAGGTAGCTGGGCAAGCAGTGGAGAATGTTCAAAGCTTCCAATATTCCAATATTCCAATATTCCAAACAAGATCGACATATGTGCACGGATGAAGATGGCGAGGGCTGCTTTTGTGAGTTTAAGAAATGTATGGAAAAACAACTAGATTAGTCGACGCACCAAAATCTAAATTTTCAACTTGAACCTGATATCTCTGCTGCTGTAGCCAGTGAAACTTGTTGTGTATCAATGGAGAACACTCGACGGCTGCAGGTCTTTATCAAAAGATGTCTGCGTTATAAAATTCATGCATCGTGGCTGACAATTGGATCTCCAACGTGGAGCTCCATCGTCGATGTCATCAAAAGCCGATAACTACAGAAATTCGGGAACGAAAGTGGAGGTGGGTTGGCCACACTCTAAGCAGGCGGGGAAACGAAATCTGAAAACAAGCGTTAGATTGGAACCCAGCAGGGCATCGCAGCAAAGACAGACCCAAAGGCTCATGGCGGCGCAGCCTCAACAAAGAAATCAGACAAGTCGACAGTAATTTGACCACAGGCCACAGGTCAAGGCGATGGCGGCCAATCGCCTAGGATGGAGATCTTTTAATTCGGCCCTCTGCACCACCGTGGGTGCTCAAGACTCAAAGTACATAAGAAAGTAAGTAGTTTATGGGAATTTTTGGATCATGCTCAACAAGTAGATGACGTAAATCGTTGTCTAACGCCATTATTTAATTATTGTTGAAAAGAAACACAGCTTACAGAATTCATGAATTTTCCAAGTTGTTCTCGTGTGTTAAAATTCATAAACACCACCTGGAATTTTGGGTGGTTAAGTTATGTAGTGTAACAAAAAGACAAAATTTCAACTATCTACAGCCATCCATTTGCCACATACATAGGGATATCAACGTATTTTGGACACAGCGTAACGCCAATGTGTTTTGGACACTTCCATTTGTTTTTACCGTAAGTGTCCAAATAATATTTGAGATACTGCAGAACGCGACTCCGGATAATCGAGAAGCGACATGTACTCACTTCTGAGTCTTCTCTGCCCATTTCTCACTCTTCACTCGTCACCGATTTACACTGCTCATTGTTCTGTCAATTACTTTCACATTAGGGTGCGGCTAGTTTTAAAAAATCCCTGCGGGATATGATTTCCCAAGTGGAACGGTATCTACTAAATGAGCGATTGAAGTTGATAATTAGGGGTGGCGCAAAGGGTTTATTTAAGTGGAATTTTTGCTAGAGCAAACCTTGAAAAACATTTCAAATTTAACTTTCAAACACAATATTTCTTGACTAAATCGGTGATTCTAGAACCCAATTGGGCCACATTTGTCCTCAAGATTGTGATATCTCTACTGGTTTCCGAGATATTTAAAAAAAATGTCAGAAGAAGAAGAAGATGACAATTTTTTTCAAATATCTCGGAAACCAGTAGAGATATCGCAATTTTGAGGTCAACTTTGGTCCAATTGGGTTCTAGAATCACTAATTTAGTCTAGAAATGTTACGTTTGAAAAGTTTTTTGAAATGTTTTCTGAAGGTTTGCTTTAGCAAAAATTCCGTTTAAACCCTCTGCGCCACCCCTAAACATCAACCGAAATCGCTCATTTTTGCACAGCTCACTTATTTCGACCAGTAGATCACTTTCCACTTGGGAAATCATATCTGTGGTGTTTAGGATTTATCTTAGAAGGAATCACCCTCACATGCAACACGCACAAGTAACATTTTGATAGATTAGTCTAGTAGAGGTTTTGACAACATCTTAAAATCTAATACCTTTCATTTTGGTTTAATGATAGTTATAATAACCTCTTCTAGTTATTTTGACTAAAAAATGTTACTTAGCACAGATAAACGCACAAGATCGCCTGCTGTGATTTGTCTCATAACCACAGCTCCGTGCATCCTAACATATACCTCACCATATCCCGGAGAGATACGTCTCACTCACTCCTTGTCCTTCACTCTTTACTTCGTTCCCTATTTCTCACTCCTCACTTCATTTCCTCCTTACTCCAGACTTTATCAAACCTCTCATTCTTCACCTTTCACTGCTCATTCCTTACAGTTCACTTCTCGCTCTTCATTGCTCACTTTGCGTATCTTTTTCGTAGCCAAGCTTTCTTTTCGAAGAAAGCATCTGCGAAGTGGTGCGAGTAGCTTTCGACAACGAATGCGATTACACCATCACTAGTTTGTCTACCGACTTCTAACTTTTTGTCTGACTTGGCTAACGATGACCGGGTAAGTGAAAGTTCGTAGCACTTTCACAAGGTTTCAAGGTTCTTGACCTCAGCCTCCGGTTATTGGCTTTTCCTATATCCTTCGTGATGACCTAATTACCAAGGATGGAAATCTGGTGATCATGATCCGATTTTGAATGTGTCGCGGTCGAACGGCATCGCGCGATCATAGCAACAACGATAACATTTTGTCGTCAAGCATCATAACAAACTTCGGTCCGAGAAGAATGATTCGCTCGGCATGTGCGGGCGCGATGTGATCGTTATCATGCAGTCGAAATGATAAATTAGTGATTTCATTCACTTTTTGAGCATTCTTGGTGATTTAAATTCCAGATATGCTTATGAACGTATCATTTCGAATCATGAATGCGGCTTACGGGTGCATAAGTGGCAAACAATGTGATGAATAACATTTATCATGACTTGTAAGGGGCCGTCCATATACCACGTGGACAGCTCGGAGGGGGGAGGGGGTTAGCGAAAAGTACACGCTTGTCCACGGAGAGGGGGGTGGGGGTTCGTCAAATGTCCACGTGGACACCATTAACATATAAATTAGGAAACAAGAATCAACAAACGAAACAAATTATGTCGCATTATTGATGAGATTCTCTTCAACAGTTCTTTCATACATTTTATTTTATTATATAAAAACAAATTCAAATTAATTTGTTTTAAATTATCAGAATTTCTAATAACATAGTTTTCTTTATCGAAGAATATACTGGAGATTTAAAATGGAGTGTAGACCATGCAAATGTTGGTGTTTCAGTCAGAAAATTTTCTTTGAAGTTCTGTATGAATTTTTCTAAGTTTCATATCAATTTTTTAAGCTACTTCAAAGTTTCAAAATACATATAGGGAATTGCAGGCTTATCTCAAAAACTTTTTTTGTTGGTTCCTTTAAAATTTAAGATGTTTCAAATGGATATTGAAGTCTATCCCTCACCAATACAATTTAGTTGCTATAAATTTTGGTTTTTGTAAGAATCTAAGAAATATAATCTTATCTCAACAAAAATCTAAGATTTAAAATTACTCTATCTCAACAAAACAATCAGACAATCATAGATTGAATAAACATTCTAAAAAACACCGTCTTCAACCAGAGGCTGTGCAGACTAAACACTGAACAATCACTAACATTAGGCGATAGACATTACACGAAAAACACCCAATGAAAAATTTCCGTTTGACAACTAGAGAAAGAATCGAACCCACACTCTCACAAACATTAAGCTGAATTAAAAACAATGTTGAAAACTTGTAGGTACCTATTTTGTGCTACTTGTTTGTATTCTATGTAAAGCTATAGAATATTTGTATTTTATAAAGTATTTAATTATATTTAAGACATGATCTACGAAAAAAAAAAATTAAAAAAAAAAATTAAAAAAAAAATTCAAAATCACTTTTTCTATTTTTTTAGAAATGTGAAAAAAAAAACTTTTTTTTTTCTGATGTCCACGTGGACAACGGGGGAGGGGGTAGGGGTCAATGAAAAATCCACGCTCGTCCACGGGGAGGGAGGAGGGGGTCAAAAATCATGAATTTTCTGTCCACGTGGTATATGGACGGCCCCTAACATGATCCGATAACGCATCATCATGCGATTAAGCGTGCATCAGATGCTTTAATTGTTCTGTGATACGAGCACGGTGTGAGGCGTCGGCATCATGCTACTGCAAGAACAAGGCTATCTTGGATTATTCGTATCCTGTATCATTTATCGTTTGAAGTGATTTTCTGCCATCCTTGCTAATTACGCCACCCCTCATGGCCGCCTATAACTGCATCGTCTTGGACCTCTGGCGATGGGTTGTGAACTTACAGATGTGTAGAAATTTGTGTGTTTTGCCACCTCTCTGCGTCTGGACATCGACTAGCATTGCACAGTTCAATCGCGTGTGATAAAAATATAATTGAGAAATTGTTATGAACACTCGTTCCAAGTAACACACTTGTCACAGAAGAGTCACTGCGGCGTAGGTTTTTGTTGCACAGAAGTCGCTGTGACTTACTTTTAACAAATAAATACTGACTTGCTAGAAGTGAGTCACATTGACTTCTGTGCAACAAAAACCTGCCCCGCCGTGACTCTTCTGTGACAAGTGTGTTACTTGGGGTGAGATTATAATTTTAAACATTGCTCTAAACATTGCTTGTTGTAGTTTTTTTTCACTACTAACTCCTCACTACTCGCTTCTCACTGCTTCACACACTGCTCACTCCGCGTTGCTTAGTTTTCACTTCTCAGTCCTCCATTACATACATGAAGGAAAATTTGAAAGTCAATAGGTATTAGCAAAATTGAGAGACACAGTTGGTCGGCATTAACCTTCATCCAGCCAACGTACTTTTTCCACCATCGGAAAAGCACAAAAATGGTCATAACTTTTTTGTTTTTCGATGAATTTTGATGAAATTTTCACAACTTCCCGAAAAACTCTTCTAGTTTATGATGCCCGGGACATGGGTGCCTGGTCCACATGGTTCCGGAGTTATTCCGGATTGTCTTGGGGTACCAAAATTGGCCACATACTTTGCGCAACGTATATCTCAAGATCCCGATGAGATAGAAGTATAGTGTCTTCGGCGAATTTGTTCAGCAGGTTAAGAACTAACTGGCAACGGCGACTTTGGTTCGTGATTCGGCCGCTAGGCGGCGCCAGTGTCAAAAATGTTCAAACCCTCATATCTCAGAAACCTGATAAGATAGAATGATGCTTTCTTCCGCAAAATTCTTCAGCAAGGTCAGAACTAGCTGATAGTAAAGTCTTTGGTTTGGGATCTATCCGCTAGGTGGCGCATTATGTCTGAAAAATTCAAACACGTTTATCTCGATACCCAATTGAGGTACAATCATGCGGTTTTCTGCAAAGTTGTTCAGCAGGCTAAGAACTATCTGGCAATGGCATCTTTGGTTCGAGAATCGTCCGCTAGGTGGCGCCAGGGTAAAAAATCTTCAAACTTCCACATCTCAGAATCTTGATAAGATAGAATGATGCCGTCTTCAACAAAGTTCAGCAAGCTTAAATTGTCTGATAGTAAAGTCTTTGATTCGTGATTTATTCGCTAGGTTATTCGCTACACCGTCTTTGATCCCCTACAGACCAATTTTGTCACCCCACAGTATTGCTCCGTTTTTTCTTCCGGAAATTTCTACAGGAACTCTACCGGGATTTTTTCCAGGAATTTCTCCTGGAATTTCTCTAGGAACTCCTCTGGAAATGTCTCCGGGAATTCTACCGGATTTTTTTTCAGGATTTCCTCTAGAACCCACATCAGGAACTACTGCGGAGATTCCTTCAGGGATTTTTCGGTGATTTCCCTAGGAATTCTTCTGGGAGTTTCTCCAGGAGTTCTCCAGGAATTCCTCCGGATTCCCTCAGAGAATTTTCCCAGGAATACTTCCATGAGCTTCTCCGGGAATCAGTCCATGAATTGATCCGGGATTTTGCTCAGGAATACTTTCAAGAATTTCTCCGGGATGGTCTCCGCGAATTCCTTCGGAAATTAATTCAGAAATTGTCCGGGAAATCCTCCAGAAATTCTTCCAGGAATTCCTCCGGGAATCCTCTCAGAAATTCCTCCCGGAATTTCTTTAGGAGAACTTCCGGTTTAAAAAAATCCACTTGGAATTTCTCCAGGAAGTCTTCCTTTAGGAAATCTCCGTGACTTTTTTTAAGCAAATCCTCTGAGAATTTCTCCAGGAATCCCTCTGGGAATTTCTTTAGGAAATCCAATTTTCTTCCTGGAATTCCACTAGGATTTTCTCTACGATTCCCTCCAGGAATTTCTCCGGGAATTCTTCTAACTCTAAGACTCCCTTCAGCAATTCCTCCGATGATTCGTTCAGTAATTTCTCCAGGACTTTTTCCGGGGTTATTTCCAGGAATTCGTTCGGGTATTTCTCCAGGAATTCTCCCGGGGATTCCCCAGGAATTCCCTTAGGGGATTCCCCTAGAGATACTTTCTGAAATTTCCTTCGGGAAAGGAGGATTCCATGAAGAATTTTCCGGAGGAATTGCTGGAGAATTTACCGGAGGAATTCCTGGAGGAAATCCTAGAGGGATTCTCTGAGGAATACTTGGTGGAATTCCCAGAGGATTTCCTAAGAAAATCCCCAAGATTTCATTTTAAAATTCCCGGAGGAATTTCAGGAGAGTCTCCAGAGGAATTCCTGAAAGAATTCCTGGAGGATTTTCTGGAAGATTTCCAGAAGAGATTCCCATAACAATACCTGGAGGATTTCCTGTAGAAATTCCCGGAGACATTCTCGGAGGAATTCCTGGAGAAATTCCCGGAGGAATTCGTAAAGGAAGTCCTAAAGGAATTTCGGGTAAAATTCTCGAGGGTTTTGTGAAAAAAAAAATCATGGAAGACTTCCTGAAGAGATTCCTGGAGAAATACCCAGAGGATTTTCTTGAAAAAAAAACCGACAGTTTTCCTTAGAAAATTACCAGTTATATTCCTGGAGAAACTCCTGGAAAAAATCCCGGAGAAATTCCTAGAGAAGTTCTTGGAGGAATTCCTATAGAGTTCATGGAGGAATTCCCGGAGGCACTCATGGACGCATTTCTGGGAAAAATCTCAGGGAATTTTCCGGAGAAAATCTTGGAAAAAAGTCCGGGGGAATACCTGGAAAAATTCCTAGAATTCATGCAGAAATTGCCGAAGGCATTCCTGAAGGAAATTCTGATGGGAATCCTACATGAAATCCTGGGGAAATTTCCGGAGGAATCCCCGGAGGAATTCCTGGAGGATTTTCTAAAGGATTTCCCGGAGAAACTTCTGGAGGATGTCCTAGTAGAATTCCCGGAAGATATTCCTGGAGAAATTCCTGGAGACAGTTCTTGAGGAATTCCCAGAGAAATTCTTGGATAAATTCCCGGTGGAATTCCCGTTAGAGTTCCTGCAGAAATTCCCGGAGACATTCCCGGAAGAAAAAAAAAACGGAACAAATAAAGTAATATTGTAGTGCAACAAAATTTGTCTGCAGGTTGTCCTGGAAGGTGTTAAAGTATTGCCGGATAGATCTCAACCTGCCGAACAAATTTACAAAAACGCCATGCTTTTAGCTTATTACAGTAAAGAGATACACGTGTTTAAATATTATACACAAGGTGCCATCTAGCGAATAAATCACTAATCAAAGACTCAACTATCAGACAGTTTTTAGCTTGCTGAAGAACTTTGTTGAAGACGGCATCATTCTATCTTAGCAGGGTTCTGAGATATGAAAGTTTGAAGATTTTTTACCCTGGCGCCACCTAGCGGACGATTCTCGAACCAAAGATGCCATTGCCAGATAGTTCTTAGCCTGCTGAACAATATTGCTGAAAACCGCATGATTGTACCTCATTTGGGTATCGAGATAAACGTGTTTAGATTTTTCAGACATAATGCGCCACCTAGCGGATAAATCCCAAACCAAAGACTTTACTATCAGCTAGTTCTGACCTTGCTGAAGAATTTTGCCGAAGAAAGCATCATTCTATCTTATCAGGTTTCTGAGATATGAGGGTTTGAACATTTTTGACACTGGCGCCGCCTAGCGGCCGAATCACGAACCAATGTCGCCGTTGCCAGTTAGTTCTTAACTTGCTGAACAAATTCGCCGAAGACACTATACTTCTATCTCATCGGGATCTTGAGATATACGTTGCGCAAAGTATGTGGCCAATTTTGGTACCCCAAGACAATCCGGAATAACTCCGGAACCATGTGGACCAGGCACCCATGTCCCGGGCATCATAAACTAGAAGAGTTTTTCGGGAAGTTGTGAAAATTTCATCAAAATTCATCGAAAAACAAAAAAGTTATGACCATTTTTATGCTTTTCCGAAGGTGGAAAAAGTACGTTGGCTGGATGAAGGTTAAGTCAGAGTGGACTACGCGATTTTTTGGGCAGGTTAAGATAAGCGCAGGAATTCGATAACTCTGAACTTCTCGACGTTTCTTTGATGCATATGGGTCATTACATAAAAGAACTACAGTTTTTCAGAAAATAATGCGCTCTAGTGCTTGCAGGACATTTCCCCAAAATCATTGAAAAACAGATGGTCTGATTTGACTGAACGCCGACCAGTTGTGGTGGAAAGAGTGAATGAAGTGAGTGAAAAGTCGATACAGGACCCGGCGCTATTGGTATGGAAATCATCAAATTTTAATCACCAGCCCCATGCAGTCCTAAAGCCCAAATCCGGCAGTATTTTGGTGACGTTGTTGGCCGAAGACCGATCAGCCAATACTGGTAGCTTAATAGTCCACATCTCACTTCTCTCTTCTTACTCCTCGCTTCTCTCTATATATACTCATCTCATCTTACTTTTCGCTGCACACTCCTTACTCAGTGAGAAATGATTTACACGCCTTATTGCTCATTCTTGACTAATGAGCCGTCACTGGGACATGGGTTATATGACAAAATAAAATAAAATATCTCGCTCTTGTTTACTTTTAGAGTTTGAGCCCCATATCAACTGTTCAAAATTTCAGATCTATCGGAAAAATAATATTTTAGCTCCCGTCATTCCAAATTTTCCTACGATTTACTATGGGAAAACTTGTTAAAAGAACGGCGAGGGTCACCCCTTGATTCCCAAAACTTAATCAATGAATTATTTCAGTAGGAAACTTTGTGAGGAATCAGATCTCCGAGAACCGCAAGTCGATGAGATATTGCTGGAAAAAAATATCAACCCATACCCGATCGATACAATAAAGGTTTTGTTTATCGTAAAATGTTCAACTGAAATCATTCATTGAATTATCTTTATGATTAAGGGGTAATCTGTCACGATTTTTCTTAGCAAAAGTAATTTTACCCATGGTAAATCGATAAAAAACTAAGAACAGATGGCACCAAAATAAAAATTTTATGATCGATTTGAAATTTCGCACATTTGATATGGGCGCAAAATGGAACCCAGAAAGTGTACAGCAATAACAAATTTTCTGTCCCAGGCTTCTATTCACTTTTTATTCCTCTCTCTACGATGCTTACTTCTCAATCCTCCCTTCCACTGCCTATTCCTCACTACTCATTTCTCATTTAACTGCCCCCTTTCCTGTTCGCCATGCTCAGTTTTTCACTTCTTTATCGCCTTGCTTCACTGCCGACTTCTCACTCCACACACCTTAATATTCACTTCTCAATACTCAGTAATCACTCCTCACTGCTTCTCACTCTTTACTCATTTACTTCTAAACTCTATACTTCTCACTCCTCACTTTCTCACTTTTTTCACTGTTAGTCTCCATAGCTTACTTGAACTTCTCACGCTACACTGCTTTCTTCACATTGAGTGTAGTGAG
This sequence comes from Aedes albopictus, assembly GCF_035046485.1. Lineage (NCBI taxonomy): Eukaryota > Metazoa > Arthropoda > Insecta > Diptera > Culicidae > Aedes > Aedes albopictus. The sequence continues at coordinate 342,476,267 of NC_085138.1, forward strand.
CAGTATAGGCTTCTTATTTTCCATTACTCACTCCTTACTCTGAACTGATCACTTCACACTTCCCACTCTTCATCATTTGCTAGGCACATTTTTATGCACTCCCATGTTAGTAATTGAGCATGGGACAGCTTTTGAGAGAAGAAAAATGATCAAGGGACAGCTTTTGCTGAAAAATCGAACATTGGACAAATTGACCTGATGCTATTTACATAGATTTCTGAAACAAAGTATACATAGGGTCTTGTACCTTTTGAGCAGGTGTACCTATTTTGGGCACTTGCCGCTATAACTAAGTCAACTTCAAACCGATTGATTTGAATTTTTGTATAGAGTTAGATACTGTACGTGCCTAACTCTATACAAAAATTCAAATTAATCGGTTTGAAATTGACTTGGCCACAGAGAACAGACATCCAAGTCCGGTTCCGAAACTGTGTAAGGAATTTAACGGTCATTTGAAATCAGCAACACAAGTGGCAATAGCGTGGCGCTGCAATCGGTTATTTTCCCATACTAATTGAATTCACCACTTGAAATGTTTCAATTCACCACTGACTGTGGCAATATGGTGTTTGGCGGCGTTGGTGATGTCATCTTGTATTGGTTTGCAACCTTGCTCAAGTGAAGATGCATATCCTTACACAACTTTCTGAATGAAATTTGTTCTAGCCTGGATGTCTGTTCTCTGTGACTTGGCTATAGCGGCAATCTTGAAAATCTTGAGTTGTATATCGGTACAGTCAATCGTAATAAGATCATACATAATCGTATATTTGGACGAAGAAAATCGGCACAATCGTAGAAATTTTGCGAGAAATCGTAAATCATGTTGGATGCGATCGCAATAATCGGATATATGTTTCGGAATGGCCTCCACTTTAGTATGTACAGGGTGCGGCAGGAAAAAATGCGAAAAGTTCAAGGCACTAATTGGATGAGAGTTCGACTGTTCTATTATAGCTGTTTTGATTATCGGCAACGCAGTTTTTTTTAATTTGTAAAACGAGTTTTATTTTTTAACCTGACGTTTCGGCGCAGGTATGGCGCCTTCTTCAGGGGAAAAATAGAGTATTCGTTTTTGGTTTGGGGTTATGGTAAACTGTAACTGTCGGGGTTTTATAATGTGGGTACATGACAAACTGCGGTGAAAACTAAAATTTAAAATTGGTTCCTATACTATTTTTGCGCGCTTTTAGTCTTCTGTTGGTTGGACCTATTGCACTATTACACGCTAAATATGGGATATATATGACTATTTTTTCATGACAGTGTATTAGTCAATGTCTATATTCTAGCACTGAAAAATAAAAATAAACATATTTGATGTTAAACATGTGATAATGTAGGCCTAATAAGCGGATATCAATAAACTGCGCGCCCAATGGTCATTAAACAAAATGACTATAACAGTAACAAAATTAGCTTAAATTCGATGAACAACCAGACCACACTGATCCAGAGCCAAGTAGTTTCACATACTAGATGAAATAAGTACATATATTTGATGATATTGTAGAGAAAATAAAAAGTTTTGTTTTATCAGATACGAAATTTAGCGACCTGTGTACTTTTCTGCGGTTTAAAAATTCTGATTGTCTTCAGCTTCAACCGCCGCCCTGTAAAGGTTAGTGGTCAAAATGGGAAAATTTTTAATCAACTTTTCAGAAAACTAGCCTATTATAGATCATGGAACGTTGAAACATAGATTGGTTAACGTCAAATGGACGAAAACGAGGTTTGAAGTTGGAAAACACTTTCGCATTTTTTCCTGCCGCATACTGTATATGCAAATATACTATATTAACAATATAGGTCACTTCGTGTTTTCACATACAACGTCATGGAGACGCCGTTTACGAATGATTACAGCACCACCTGCTGTCAGAAAAAGTCAATAATTGTATTTTGATCAATTTTTGTTTACCGTGCAAGGTGACATTTCTGAAAAAAGATGTTAGGGGTGTCAAAGTTTTTTGTTTCAAAATAATCGAATAATAAATAATCGATTTACAATATACACAAGCAAAATAATATTGCGCATTTAGTTCACCACTGGACTGCGCACTCGGTCTTTATAAGTGCGAAAACGTCAATAAAAGTGGGCGATTGCATCAAATCCAGTTGATGTCTGCAGCGCACTATTTCTTTGATTTATGCTGAATAAGTGCTCTGAACTAGAGATGGGAAAACTGATTCAATTTTGAGAGCGAGTCGCTCCCGATTCACTCTCAAAAAAGAATCGACTCTTTTGATCGATTCAATAACTCATTTCCGGAATTTGATCGAAAATTTCGTTTTTCGAAACGAGTCCTTTCTTATATGTTCAGTTTTTGAGAAAATTCGTCCTCTTGGTACGGACGTCGACGTCGAATTAACAATCTTAGAATGACGTGATAAAATGCAAGATAAAACCTATTTTCGTTCCTGCCGCTAAAGAATCGAATCACTGGTGCGAGTTAGCCACCCAATAAACTAACAAAAAAAAATATCTAATGGCAAAGATTGCGGTGTTCTGCGTCTAATTATTATGAAAGTGCGTAATCAGCCAACTCTTTTCGGCAGATTGTTGGACTCGTTATGAATTTCACTGAATCGTAACTCTTTTGAAAAGAATCATGGTTCACTCACTCGGTTTCGCGAGTCGATTCTTTGAGTCGATTCGCGAGTGAGTTGCCCATGTCTACTCTGAACACACCAAGTTGATTTGTTGCAATCGTGCACTTTATTTACGTTTTCGCACTCATGAAAACTCGTGCGATAGTCCAGTGGTGAACTAAATGCGCTATATTTCATTAGATGACATCTACGAATACATCGGTAAAAGAATTTGAATGCTCCCTCATTGTAACGTCACCGAAATCGTTTCACTTCGAAATTTAAAATTTTCACCCTCAAAATTAACTTATATTTTGCCCTGGTGGTTGCTATTTTCCTTTGACAATGGCTTTTAATATCATCTTTCTAAATGTCCACGCTGACATACATACATCGGATTGGATAGCTTACAAAAATCCGAAAGATCACCAAGCAAATGCACGTCAAATTTCTCGTAGCAGAGTGCAAGACATTGAATCCAAGGGTGCACAAGCTAATGGACAGATGCACGAAATTTTAACGTTTGAGCGTTCCTTGCTTACAAAAAATGAGCTCCGGGACCGGACCTGAGAATAGAACCCGTCAAATTTAATTTCGATTAATTTCGTTGTTTTTCCGAAGTGAACTGTGAGTTTATTCGAATACTGGTTGTTTAATTTCGGACTAATCGGTTTCCTTTGTTGTTGGATGTGTGCAAGGTTGTTAATCGATAAATTATCGCCGATAATTTATCGCCAACTTTGACCTTGTTGACAGTTTTTCGATAATCCGTCGATAACGATAAACAGTGCGTTACATTATCGTTATCGTTATCGTAACTTCGATAATTTATCGAAAATTATCGAGTTAACTGTTTAATGTAAAAAAAAACACGTTAGCTTGGAATTTTTCTACTCCAGTCAGTAAATATTCCCGTCCTTGGCTGTACAGTTGCAGCATGTTGAGTCATATATTCGTCAAACCATAAATTCGAGAAAGATATTTTCAATTTAATTGAAAACCGTAGTTTTCGACTGGCGAAGTTGGATTTTTCTCCACATCCATACGTCGGACCTAACGTTGGAAGTGATGCGCTGTATAGTAAAACTGGTCCGCTATACAGCGCACCACTTCCGAAGTTAGATCCGACGCACGGATTTGGAGAAAAATCCTACTTCGCTAGTCGAAAATTCCGGGTTTCAACTGCTCGGAGAACATTACCCATCGCAATCTGCTACGTATCAAAATGTTACCGTCCGGAAGAAACAGTTTATGCTCAATACTGTGATGAACAGGAGTCGGTGGAATCGTCAAATGAATGAAAAGAATGGTTAGGGGAATTCCAGATGAAACCTCTGGTGAAACTTCCAATGGAATCGTTGGAGAAATCTTTAGATTCCCTGGTGGAACTTCCGATGAAAGTCGATGAATTAATGAAGGATTCCGTTGCAAACTGCGAGATGGTATCTCTCACGAAACTCGAAAGAAGCCCTGGTGGGGTTTGCGTATGATTGCCTTGTGCAATTTCTGTTGGAATGATGGCACATTGTCGAATAAACCCCTGGCATGATCTCCTTTGAAATTGCAAGGAATTGCTGGTGCTGGTACTTCAGAGATTCCCGAAAGAACTACACGAACTGCCCAAAAGATTGCCTGGTAGAATGTCTGATTGAATTCCTTAAACGTCCTAGCTTTGAACCCATGAAGGTGTCAAACATTTTCAACCAAGATTGCTATGATTGAAACTTCTAAAGTTAACTACAGTTAACTTGCGTTGAATTATCGAACGCCGATAAATCTTGCGATAATTTATCATCATCGCAGTGAGCGATAACGTTGAATACAATTATCGTTATCGGCGATAACGATAATTTATCGATTAACAACCTTGGATGTGTGAACATTGTGCTGTCAAAGATTGAACATTTACACGATCATCGCGAAATCCTTGCAAAGCTCATTATTTTTAAATATACAGTCATGGGCTAGGTCATGGGCTTCTGGGTGAACTTCAGTTAGTAAAAATAGCCTTCATATTCTTGAACTTCAGTTAGTAAAATTATTCTGATTTTCCAACGGAAGTTCCTTCTCAGTTTTCTCTTTTCCTTTGCTAACCGGAAAAATCCGTTGTTTGGTTATCCGTTGCTAACCATCGTTAATCGCGTCTAACAACACCTGCGGCTCGGTTAGCAACGGTTGGGAACGGATATATGCGGATTTTCCGATTAGAAAAGGATATGTCATTCCCCTTGGTTTCCTTCTAGTTTTTTTCTGAGATTCATTCAGGAGCTCTTTTTGAAATTCCTCCAGGAGTGCCTTGAGAGATTGATTTAAAGTTTTTGATTCTTAAATTTCTCCAGAGGTTCCTTCGAGGAACCCCTAGGAGTTCCTACTGAAATTACTCCAGCAATTTCTTCTGATGTTCCTTCAAGAATTAATTCTAGGAATCCTCAAGAATTCTCTTCAAGTGTTCGTCAAGAAGTTCCTTATAGGATTCCCTTATAGGAGTTTCTTGGAGTTTTTCTTGGATTCCTGCAGAAGCTCAGCTCCTTCAACAATTCTCTCAGGATTTTTTTTTTACGAATACCTCCCGGAGTTCCTTCTGGAATTCCTCCAAAATTTTCCAAGAACGACCAGGAGTTGTTTCATGGATTTATCCAAGAGTTCCTTCAAAAATTCCTCCTTCTGGGAATTTTAACCGGGATTTCTACCAGTATTTTCCTCCAAAAGTTCCTTCTGGAATTCACTCCGCCCTTTAAGGATTTCCACAGAGTTTTCTGGGAATTTACAAGGAATTTCTTTTGAAATTTCGGAGAAATTCCAAAGTGACTATGTAAATCACCAACGCGATTTTATATGAACAATTTAATTAATATTTTTCGAGGGATCTTTCCAGGATTCCTTCAGAAGTTCCCTCTTTGAAGTATCAGAAATCCTCCAGGAATTATTTTTGTAATTCCTTCCGAGATTTCTATAAATTTGGAATGTCTTCAGAAGTACTTTTTTCCGGGATTCCCAGAAGGAATAAGTGAATACTAGATTTGTAGTAATGAGTTGGTTTTTTGTATGGTGAGATGCTAAACTCTCCGTTTCTGCATTGAAACGGCGCAAACTCATGGGTATTATGATTCTTAGCCTAGTTTTATGCTACTTGAGCAAAACTTTGGGGAAATATGTTGTTGAAGTTGCATTAAATGAGAATACAACAACACAGTTACCCAAAGTTTTGCTCAAACAGCATTAAATTACACAAGCAGTCATAAACCCTTGCTTTTTTGTTACCATTATTGCAGTTACCATTTTATTGCAGTAACGGAGAATTTAATTTCTCATTATACAAATCATTATACTACAAATCTAGTACTTCACTGATTGCGTTTTATTCATGGAGAAATGTAATCCCAGATAAAAAAAAAATGTTGAAGGATGGAGGAGGAACGCTGGAACGCTTTCCCTGAGCAATCCCGAAAGGAGTTCCTAAAATAATTCCAGAATAATTTCTAGGAGGAATCCCCCAAGAGATTCAGGAGGAATCTTGGAGAAAAAAAATCCAAGGTGCAATTCTTAAAGGGATTCCACAATGAAATTCTTGTTTAATTTCCGGAGAAAATACCGTTCATCACTCGCTAACGGAAAGTTCGATTTGGGTCGTCTGTGCACTGAAAATATATTTTGTTTCATTGTACGAAATCGCTCGTCATGTTTACAAATGCCATTCGTTGTTTTCTGCAACGAAAAGCTTCGTAATGTGCATGAGTTCGTTTTGTACAAAATTGCTCCGACAAGTTTTTTTGTCTCTTTTTTTTGTCGGAATGACATAAAACATGCTTTAAAAAATACCACACGTTCGTCCACTTAGATATCACACGCTTCGTTTCACGTATCTTCTGATTGATACCTACCAGTGCTAGCCACCCATCTGTGGGCGCTTGTTGAAGCCGTCCGAAAACAACCAGAACGCTTTCCACTTTGGTTCTGTTTATAAATAACTTTTACTTTGAACCGAGAGCATGTTTCCTTTCCTCTTCTCGCACACGCACCGTCATATGCTCATGAAAACATGTTGCCTTATTTTCTCTGCGATCCAATCAATCGCCAGTGATGACCGCAAAGCTTAGTTGCATTCTACGAAGCGAAATTTTCTTTTTACGCATGGTTAGTAAAAAACGTTTGACATTTGTTTATTTTGTTTCATTTTACAAAGTAGGAGCTAAAATCTACGAATGAACAAGTTTAGCGCCTGTCGGATTCGTGATTTCGTATATGATACAACTCCATTTGTACTGTTTCAGCATGGTGGTACGAATGGACCGTACATTATACGCAAATTGCTTTCAATTTACGAAAACTGGTTTTACGAAGCATATTCGTTGAGGTTTAACGAAAGAATATTCTGAGTGTGTTTTAGTCTGTTATGAACGTTTATCGGTTCAAATTGACTTCTCATCTGCAACTTCGCATTGCGCACGAGTCGCAACTTCGATTTGGTGCTGCGACAATAATATACGCCAGAAATTGTTCAAGAAGAGATTTATTCTAATTTGAGTGGTTGAAAAAATCGATCTATGTTTAATCGATTATTTCAGAAGAAATGGGCATCCCCACCATGCAATGACAGTTCGACAGAATAAATGTCATTCGGATAGCACATGCATTTAGTGTGTAGTAGTACCTCTTCTGACGCTTGGTGGCGCCACATTCACTAAAAAGGTGCCGCCAAAAAATCGTAAGAGTGACCTATATTGTTAATATAGTATATTTGGTATATGCCTGTTTCGTGCATTGAATACGATTTCCTTAGTGTTATATATGTGTGACTATTTCAGTTGCAATTTCGATATAGCAACCAAATTACTGGCTGGGAAGTCAACATCGATAAAAAGTTAACATCGTCCAAGCGTGACGTGAGAGCTTCCAAAAGATTCAGGAAGTTCAAGAAAAATTCTGATACCAAAACGGTCTTCTAACACCAAGATGAGGAGCAGGCACAGTTCCAATGGCACGGTGCTCCCCAGACCGTTATTATAAAATAAAAATCTCCATCAAATCGGTGCCCACCATTCGTTTTCTATGGCTATCCTGCATATCTGGACAAAATTTGAAAAAAATCGTAGGGCCCATTTTTGAGTTACGCCCCTTTAAAGGGCGTAAAGTCGAATATTCAAAGAAAAAATCGAAATATTTAGTACTCAACCATTTTTTAACGATTTTGATGAAATATTTTCTTGAAAAATTGTATTGCATTGGGTATTAGATTTGTTTAGCATAGTTTTTGTTGAAAAAACTGAAGAAAATATGACGTTTTGTGAGTTGCGAATAATAAAAGTGTATTTATATGAAAATATTTCAATTATATTTGTAACTTCTCAGGTTCAAATACGGTAAAAAAAACGTGAATGTATATATACAAAAAAATAAAGTAAATGAAAGAAAAGCTCTTAAACAGAGAAATTTAGCATAACATGTGAAAAGGGCCTCAGTGCTTTTTGTCAACAAACACGTCGTTGTAGGGCCCAATCTGCACCCTTTACCGATAGCCCTAAGATTGCACTTTCTGAAACATGTTTGTTTACAAAAATCACTTAGGCCCTTTTCACATGTTATGCTAGAAACGATATTATGTATGTTTGAATAAATCAAGAGCTGTTGTTTGAGGCCCTTTACATACTAGTTTTATTCGCACAAGACAAAAAAACGTAACAATTCTGTATAAAATCATGAACACCTATATGTGATGATTTATAAATTTCCAATGACAATACATCTAATCAGATAGGTATTGCATTGTATTTGAAAACGTAATATTTTAAATAAGAATGAAGTGTATTATAAATAATAATACCTACTCTGAATGCCGCTTTACGGTGATAAAGACCACAAAAATGTGTTTAAATTTACTATCGGTGCCGAACCCAATCGCGCGCTATTCGTACGGGCGGTTACACAGGTGCTGCGGTGAAGAGAGACTTTTCGCTCACTGTTGAAAACGACTCAAGGCTACTCGCCTATGTTTTCACAAAATAGCAAGGTTGGTTTTAAGTACTATGAAAAAGGTAGCATTTATGCATTTTAAGGGAACTAATACCTTACGTAGATTATGGACAGCGCCTAAGTTGAAATGAGCCGCGCAAATATATAGATATTTCTTTAAAAAAGAATGAGATATAAACAGACTTGCTTCGGCATTATCGTTTTTCTAAATCTCTTCAATTGTATCTCATGTCCACATAGCTTTTAAAAGATAAGACAACACGCCGCCAGGAGGCGTTTGTGGTTTGATAATCATGTGTTTCAATAGTAAATTTAAACACATTTTTGTAGTCTTTATCACCGTAAAGCGGCATCCAGTGTAGGTATTATTATTTATAATACACTACATTCTTATTCAAAATATTACGTTTCCAAATACAATACATATCTGATTAGATGTAATTATCACTAAAAATTTAGAAATCATCACATATTGGTGTTCATAATTTCATACAGAATTGATTCGTTTTTTTTTTGTCTTGTGCGAATAAAACTAGTATGTAAAGGGCATAAAACAACAGCTCTTCTTCCATTTATTCAAACACACATAATATCGTTTCTAGCATAACATGTGAAAAGGGCCTAAGTGCTTTTTGTAAACAAACATGTTTCAGAAAGTGCAATCTTCGGGCTATCGGTAAAGGGTGCAGAATGAGCCCTACAGCGATCGCAACGTGTTTGTTTACTAAAAGCACTGAGGCCCTTTTCACATGTTATACTATTTTTCTTTTTTTTTAAGAGCTTTTTTTTATTTGCATTATTTTTTTATTATATACATTCACGTTTTTCTTACCGTATTTGAACCTGAGAAATTACAAATATTATAGAAATATTTTCATATAAATACACTTCAGGGTTGTTAACGTTAATCAACGATTAACGCCGTTAACGTTAATTTTCGTCCGAATCAACGTCAACGGCGTTGCGTTAATTTTCTAGCCAGTTAACGTTAACGTCAACGGAATGCGTTAAATTAACGTCAACGAATGCCGTTAATTTTGGCGTTAATTGATGTGATATGCTTTGTGATCTGTGTGACACTTGTGGTTTTTTTTTTAAATTTTTGGGTAGATTATTATTTGTGTTTGACAAGATTTTTTTTTTCATTACTCACTAGCATGAAATTTTATTTTGAGGAACTTGTGCGCCGGCATTTGACCAACAGTGTCAAAATTGAATCTATATCGTCCACGTCAAGATCCTGCAAAATGCTTTGCCGACTTACTCAGGAAGCGTGAGTTTATGCTTCGGAAGTAATGGTGTTGGTGCATTATGCACCTTCAGCTGTGAAACTGAGCCCGCTTGTTATGCAATACACCCAGCGCGCTCGTCTTTGGGACTGGAAGTGCCCAAAGCGCTCTAATTTCGTTCATGACTATCCCCCGGTGTTTTTAGGCTATCCACATGTTGTTTGTGGACAATTATAAAACGTGACTCATCTTAAGTAGCTATTGAGTTGATCACAGTAGCCATCCATGCAAATGTCAAAAATTTCCCCAGCAAAATATAATTGTCAGTATTTCATCTGCTTGTCCAAGATATCACATAAATCACACATTTCAATCTCATATATCTCATGATCCTGATTACTTAGAGAGTTGGTGTCTTCGGCAAAGTTGTATGGCTGGTCAAGGACTAACCGATAATAAGACTTACGTTTCCAAATTGCACCGCTAGGCGGTGCTAGTGAGCTAACAAATTTAGTTTTTCATATATATCAGGAAAATTTGCAAAAAATTGCAACTAGCGCCGCCTAGCTGCAGAAACTCGAACCAAACGATAATTATTCTGAAAGCCCTTGATCTACCAAACAATATTGCCGAAGACACCATCTTTCTATAAAATCAGGATGCTGAGATATGCAAATTTTAATTTTTTTTTGCTCTCTAGCGCCGCCTAGCGGTGGAATTTTGAATCTTAAGTCTTATTATCGGTTAGTCCTTGACCAGCCCAACAACTTTGCCGAAGACACCAACTCTCTAAGTAATCAGGATCATAAGATAGATGAGATTGAGATTTCGTTTGTGTCACATCTATTTGTCTGTGATTTATGTGATATCTTAGACAAGCAGATGCAACACTGACAAAATTTCCATCTCATATATCTCAGGATCCTGATTACTTAGAGAGTTGGTTTCTTCGGCAAAGTTGTTCAGTTGGTCAAGGGCTTTCAGAATATGGGCCGAATGATTCGTGATTTCACTGCTAGGCGGCGCTAGAGAGCGTACAAATTTTACATTTCACATATCTCAGCATTCTGATTTTTTAGAAAGATGGTGTCTTCGGCAAAATTGTTTGGTAGAACAAGGGCTTTCAGAATAATTATCGTTTGGTTCGAGTTTCTGCAGCTAGGCGGCGCTAGTTGCAATTTTTTGCAAATTTTCCTGATATATATGAAAAATTAAACTTGTTAGCTCACTAGCACCGCCTAACAGTGGAATTTGGAAACATAAGTCTTATTATCGGTTAGTCCTTGACCAGCCATACAACTTTGCCGAAGACACCAACTCTCTAAGTAATCTGGATCATGAGATATATGAGATTGAAATTTCGATAGTGTCACATCTATTGGTCTGTGATTTATGTGATATCTTAGACAAGTAGATGAAACACTGACAAAATTTCCATCCCATATATCTCAGGATCCTGATTACTTAGAGAATTGAATTGAGAACAACCTGAATTATTCGATTTTGCACACCTTTCCGACAAATTTACCGAAATATTTGGTTGGACCCAAGTAGATTCACTTAAATGTACGGTCTAGTATCAATTAAATATCAATTAAATATGTATGTATGTACTACAATTAACGTAAAATTAACGGAGTCGTTAACATTAAATCAACGCTCCGCGTTAACGTTAACGTTGATCAACGCTTCCAAAAAATCAACGGAAGAATCGTTGATCGTTACAATTAACGTTAACGAATTAACGAAACGGCGTTAATCGTTGATTAACGTTAACAACCCTGATACACTTTTATTTATGTCAACTCACAAAAACGTCATATTTTCTTCAATTTTTTCAACAAAAACTATGCTTAACAAATCTAAAACTGAATGCAATACAATTCTTCAAGAAAATATTTCATCAAAATCATTAAAAAATGGTTGAGTACTAAATATTTCGATTTTTCCTTGAATATTGGGCTTTACGCCCTTTAAAAGGGCGTAACTCAAAAATGGGCCCTGCGATTTTTTTCAAATTTTGCCCAGACATGCAGGATAGCCATAGAAAACGAACGGTGGGCACCGATTTGATGGAGATTTTTATTTTATAATAACGGTCTGGGGAGCACCGTGAATGGCGATGTTACCCCTACAAAAAAGCATAAATGATAGTGATGACAAGGCAATTCTCAAGACCATCATCAGTCTACCTACGCAATTGGGAAACCCCAACCTTGAGAGGTAAACAACACTCTCGTTTTAGCTAGATCTTCGGTAGAAGATTAGATATCAATTCGCCACAAAAGCATTCCGGACATACCTTCCTGTCAAAGGTGTATGGAAAATTAAAAGATGGCTCTCCGGTTCCAGACGGTTTGTCTCTACTTATTGCATTTCGCGTTATCATTCTCCGGTTTCTCGCCGGTAGGTCGGACGGTCGGACGTTTGACATATGTGCATATGATCTTATCGTCCGTTAGCGCATCCGTGTCTCACACAACTAGGTCAGTGACAAGGGCGAATGGGGCATAAAGCTTGATAATGGATAAGGTCAGAGCATTGAAACATACATGAGCATAATTAATTGCATGTGCTTTATCATCAAAATTTTTGGATTGGATACAACTGAAGGATGCTGGAAATAGTATATAAGCTTGGAAACTTGCGGATATTTGGTACTTCAAAGTCTAGTGCTTACTAGTTCCCCAAAGGCTAGAGGATTCAGAATAATCAAGATGAAGATCGGTACAGTGTTGGTTGTAGTTTTTGGCCTTGCGTTCACCGAAGGTAGTATTTTGATGAAACCTAACAAAATAAGGCAAATCTAAACAAAACATCGTTCTAGGTTTCGCACTAAGTCCCAAAAGTGATGAAGACAGTATTAAAATTGTTGGAGGTCACCCGATTGGGATTGAGCAAGCCCCCTACCAGGTATCGGTACAGGTCAAAACCAGAACGTCCCATCGACACATTTGCGGCGGAGCCATTCTAAGCGCCGACAAAGTTCTAACCGCAGCTCACTGCATCGAAGAGTTAGTATTCTATGAAGGTTTTACTTATTCCCAAGCTATCCAAAGAACACCTTTCCTACTCCAGTGGCACAAAGTACGCCGTTCGCGCCGGGTCCAACAACCACGGTCACGGAGGTCAGCTGGTGAACGTTCTGGATGTTCGAGTCCACCCGGAGTTCAGCGATTACTATCTGACCAATGACGTTGCCATGTTGCGGCTCGAGAGGCATCTCTTCTTCAGCAGGTCGGTCGCACTGATCGGGATGGCCTTTTCGGAGTTCTTCTACAAGGAACCGAAAGAGGTGTTCGTTTCCGGTTGGGGATCCATTCTGGTAAATAGCGATTTCATATGCCGTTCTGTAACTACTGAGTGAAAATAAACATCTCCTAATCCACAGTATGATTCATCGCTATCCGATCGGCTTCAAGGAGTTTCCATCCCGTTGGTGAACCATGATCAATGTTCGGAGCTGTACGCGGAGTTCAACAACGTTACGGATTCGATGTTCTGCGCAGGCCAAGTGGAGAAGGGTGGCAAGGACTCCTGCCAGGGTGATTCCGGTGGTCCTGTGGTTATGAACGGGTACCTTATTGGGGTTGTATCTTGGGGCTATGGGTGCGCAGAACCAAAGTATCCAGGAGTGTACTCGAAGGTGTACTCATTCCGGGAATGGATTCAGTCATTGCTGTGAGATGTGACTCATGTGTAATATTACTATCAATAAATCGATTATCAACAAACCAAATCTTGTTTTTTTATTAATGCTCATGTAAGGCTAAAGGGTTTCAGATTCTCGTGAAACTTTTTCCAGAATCAGATTTTATAGTTTAGCTTTGTTTTTTCACTCTTCTAAACCATAATCAACTCAACAGACACCTGCACAGGATGCCCGGGGCGTGTGGGGTTAAGGACCGTCTTCTACAACAGAAGTAAAAGCCAAGACTACTCTGTCCTCGGCCTGTTTAGTGTTAACATTCCCATGGCTGCCAAACCCTTCGTCTCTCCGGAACCACTAAGAAGGCATTGCTTCAGAGAGGGGCTAGTGCACATCGCATCCTCAAGATTAGCTGCGCAGCATGCAGCAACGAACATCTAGGTCACGCATTGTGCGAAAACGCGGGTACACGAACAAAACTTGTTCTGCCGTTTCCTCTAAACCGGTACAAAAAGGGCATTCGGGAGTACCCGCATGTCCGAAACGGTGTAGATACTGTCGGAAGCAACCATGGCCTGAAAGGACCTGTGTCAGGTGGAATGTTGCTTCCACATGGCGCCTATTGATCAAATTAAATATCTACCCTCGGTATCAACCTATGGGTCAACCTTTCTTTGGTGGAACTGTCCCACGCGAGGTGATATTTGACCATGGAGGCCATCCCGGCAGTCCTGCGTATGCCTCTTCTGCCGCGCATTTCGAAGCACTCTATGTCCTCACTGATAGGATGCCGATAGGCACCATACCAGTCAGTGATGACGCAGAGAGCGTCGTGTGACACGGTACGGTATGCACTCGCAACCCTCAGGCACATAAGCCTGTAAGTACTTGTCCGCTTACGACAGTAGGACTCAGTACGCAGCGCAGTGGACGTAGCGACACTAGCCAGAAGCTTGCTTGTACTAGCGTACACCGCATAGCTATTGGACATCATCCGGGACAGTGCCACTATAGCTGTGGAGGCTCTTTCACAGGCGTAATCGACGCAAAAGTAAGCTACCGAAGGTGAGCTTATCGTCGATCATCACGCCCAAGTGTTTGACGGAGCACTTCAAAGTGATGATGCAATCGCCTCCATTGATCACTGCTCCGACTTCCGATTGTTCACAACCACTACCTTAGTTCTGTGGAGAGGCAACTCCAGTTCCTTGGACCCCATCCACGCCTCCACAATCTTGATCGAGTGGGCAGTAGTCAACTCCACTGCTTCGATCGACACACCGTAGCCTTCTAGCGTAGTGTCGCCAGTGAAGCCGACGATCTCCATACCCACCGGGAACTCTAACCTCAACACCTCGTCGTACATGATATTCCATAACACCGGACCCAGAAAGGAACCTTGTGGGTACCGCGAATCTTGTACAGGTACCCGGGTATCCCCAGACGCAGGAGCGCATCGGCAACAGCCGCCCAACTGACGCAATTGAACGCGATCCCTACATCCAGAGTCCTACTGTACAGTAGCGAGTCCCCCTTCTCTTAAGCTGAAGCGCTATCTCGGCGGTCTTTGTAACCGACAGCTTACTTACTTACCGATCAGGCTAAGGCCGGGGTGGCCTCTGCTGTACATAGTAGCCTCCTCCATTCCACTCGGTCCATGGCTGTTTGCCTCCAGTTCCGCACTCTGCGTAGGGTCCGCAGATCGTCCTCCACTTGGTCGACCCACCTAGCTCACGTCTTCTTGTACCGGTCGGATGACTCTCGAGAACCATTTTAGTCGGGTTGCTATCCGACATCCTGATGACGTGACCCACCCACCGTAGCCTCCCGATTTTCGCGGTATGGACGATGGTTGGTTCTCTCAGCAGCTGCTGCAGCTCGTGGTTCATTCGCCTTCTCCAAGTCCCGTCTTCCATCTGCACTCCGCCGTAGATGGTACGCAACACCTTCCGTTCGAAAACTCGTTACGTCTTGGCCATCACGATCCTGTAGGCATCACCCCACGGATTTGCATTGGCAAAGACAGAGACCTTCAGAGCAGGACTTTTTGCTTGCCCTTATCGCGGTCTTTAGCGCGGCTTTTGCAGCGGCGAACACCACCCGCTGTTCGTTTCGCTCATCCTCAGTTCGTGTTCGCTGCACCCGCCACCTAGCTCGTAGGCAGGCACGGCGCAGGTCCGCAATCGCTTAAGTCCACCAGTAAGCCGGTGGTCTGCCATTTCTAGGGTGCACTTGCCTAGGCCTATGGTCGCATCGCACGCATGTCTCCGCTTAAACCGAATAGGTTTCACTCGTAGCGAACCACCAGGTGATCGCTGTGAGTGTAGCCAACGTCTACTCTCCAGTTTGAACTACTTGTTAGGCCAGAACTACAAAAGGTAACGTCGATAATCGACTACGTTCTGTTCCGACTAAAAGTACTTTTGGTACCGACATTAGCCATGTCAACATCTAACATGGCCATTGTCTATAACAGGAACTGGCCCGCTGATTCGTAAACCGGCATCTCCATTTCACGGCCTAGGCATTGAAATCACTCGTTATTTATATCGGTCTTTGCCCTGTCAGCACGGTTGTCATATAGTCCAACATCTGCGTAAACTACACGATCGATCACCGTGGAGGCGCATAAAGGCTCCCCCAAACCGACGCAACTGTCGCCGGCGACAACAATTTTTCAGGAGAGTGTACATTGAGGCCGTGCATCGCATTTTCAGAAGCACATGTTGGAAAAACCGAACAACGCTTTGCGCTGAAATTTTTAACAATTGATTACTCACTAGTGATAATTTATCGATAGAATTTTCAGAAAGCTTCGATGTTTGATTTTTCCCACTTGTGCTTTTAAAAATGCGAGGTTCGGCTTCAGTGAACCTTTGCCTGAAAAATCGCTGTCGCGGGCGAAAATCGCGTTGGTTTGGGGGAGCATTAACAGCTACAAAGGTAGACTCCGTTTACCTAGACGACCACGAAGCCCTCGTAAGTCGTAGACTCCATTTCCTGAACTAGCCATCCATATTGCCGCCATTTTTCCGGTTCCATCCGCAACCCTGTTGCCATTACACTAGTTTACAAAATAAAACGAAAGTCATGAACTTGGGTCAACGATCAAAATTTTTGAAGTACAATTTAGCACTGATTTCGAAACCGTGCTTCAAAAAATTTTAAGTAGAGCAGTTTTTAAGTTTTAGCTCAATATCGAGTTTTACAACTTTTAAAAATTTGGAATTTACTAAAATTCAAATATCTTGCATTTTGTGCAACCAATTTCAAATCTTTTTCCATAAATTGAAAGCTGAATACAATACCATTCGATCATCTGAATGCAGGTTTTGCGTCAGATTGATGAAATTCAAGATATTGACGAGTTTTATGGACGATCTCCTTAAATTTTAGCTAAATTTCCAAAAATATATGAAGAAATGTATTTTTTTCAATGAGAAAATAACAATTTAAAAAATCTTTCTAAACATTTATTTGACATATCATATGTAGGCGAGTTACAGTAAAAAATTCAGCTCAATCGGAGCATTGATTACGGAGAATTAAATGTGTGAAGTGAACGACGTTGCTTAAAAATAGAACAAAAATCGATTTTAAATCATCAACCTTGTATGGAAAGTCGAAAAAATTTCCGCTCTACTGTAATTTTTTTCCTTCGCGTTTTTGAATTCAGGGCATGATTCTACACCAAAAATGATTATCAGCTTACCGAGTTCAAAAATGCTGTAAACTAGTGTTATCGGTGGGTACTCAGTATGGGTCCGCCATGATGGCGATATCCGTTCTCCGTTCCACAACTTCGGGGTCATCCATAAAGTACGTCACGCTTAGAGGGGGGAGGGGGGGTTCTGAGAAGTGTGACAAGCAATGTATTAAGTATAGGAAAAACCCGTACGAAGGGGGGAGGGGGGTTGAAAATTCTCATTTTTAGCGTGACGTACTAAATGGCTGCCCCCTTCCTGACACAGCACTGGCTGAGCTACGCCACAGTGGTTCAGGTTCAGCTGCGTTACCTGCACTGTGGCTTGTCAGCTGTAACGCTTCTGAAGGCCGGGCACCTTGGACCTCCTGTTGGGTGCTTGCTGTTCGTGGATTTCCCGGAACAAATCCAACACTTGGGAGGATTAGTGCAGCCTTGTGCAGCTTGCTCCTGTCAGGGCCACTGTGAGAACACACGTGACAAACTATGTTCGCTCTGCGCGCGGACAGATATCTAGGGGGTTTTTGAAAGGTATAATAGAGCCAAACTTTGTTTGCATACCTTTTGTTTCCGGGGGTCTAAGGGATTTTTAGAGGATTTTCGACGAGTTTTGAAGGCGTTACAGGCTTTACTACGTTTCCGGAAGATCTCAGGTGCGTTACAAGGAGTCCGAGGTCTTGAAGGTTTCCGAGGCATTCAGGGAGGCTCAGAGCATTTTCGGCGAGTTTCTGAGGCGTTATGGAGCCTTTTCCGGGGGTTTTGGAGGGTCTATAATGCATTACATGGGGTCAGTTTCAGAACAGTTTCGGCTGGATTCAGAGGCTTTACCGAGGCATGTTCGGCGGTTTCGGAGGATCTCAGGTGAGTTACATGGGGTCCGAGGGGGTTTTAGGAGGATTTTGCAGGCATTTCAGGAAGTTGCAGAACATTTTCGGCGGGATTAAGAGGCGTTAGAGAGACATTATCGAGGCATTTTTGGGGGTTTCGGAGGGTCTCATGTACGTCATGGCATGGGGTCTGAGACTTAGGAGGAATTTTTGGAGGTTTTGGAGCATTTTCGGTGGGATTCAGAGGCGTTACGGAGGCGTTTTCGGAAGTTTCTGAGTATCTCAGGTGCGTTACACGGAGTTTGTGTATGCTTTAGGGGGATTTCGGAGGCATTTCAGGAAGTTTCAGAGACCCCATGGGGCCTCACTTTTGAAACACATCAGAAAATCTCTTTGGTTTTTGATACATAAATTATTATAAACAATTAAAAATAGCATGAATAGGCTCCAGAAACCCCCTGAAACGCCCCTGAAATGCCATCAAATGCTCCTAAAACCCCTATGAACGCACTTAAAATGTTCCTGAAACTCCTTCAAATGATTCTGAAATGCCTTGATACGCCCCTGAAACCCCGTTTTATTGGACTCTCTGGGAACTTTCTGGAAACCCCGTAAGCCACACCTCCAATGCTCTAACCTAATTTATGCATAAATTCTCTCATTTTATACCTTTTTTTTATTTTCTGCACATTTTTAATATGCAACAAGAAAAGAGTTTCCAGTGTATAAAATGGAAGCTTCCTCTGCCAATGACTATTTTGCTCAAGTATATCGTGTGGCTGCAAAACGGTGAGTCGATAAGGAGAGCGTCCAATATAGCTCTGGTCCTCACAAGTTCCTACCTCATGCTTCCACGGGTCAAGCGATGACAAAGACCGCCAGCTAAGAGTTGTGTGCTTAGCTGGTAGTGCAGCCTGGGCACTGTTGTCCTTCTGACTTCAGCTAGATTGAGGAGGTACGATTCGAGCGTTTGTTCACCAAGGAGGTGCGGCTCAAACAGCGTCTGTTCTGGCATCCAGCGGCTGAGAATGAAATGCTGTATCGCGTCAGCTATACCTAAGAAGGCAGAAGGCAGCCCCTTCAACGCAATGTAGGCAGCGCGGCCCCGGTAAGGTAGCCAGAAAAGCAAGAGAACTTTAAGAACTTTGAATGAACCCTTACGTGTTGGGCTCCTGGCTCGTGAACTGCAAACTGTTGGCGTTGACATGCATTATGAGTTCTATGAGAGCCTTGATAAGGCCTACTGGGAGTGCCCAAAACAAGATGTCAAAATAAATAGTCATCGGAGATGCAAATGCGCAGATTGGCCTATCATTGGAACGGAAAGCCTTCATTCTGTTACCAACGATGATGGTCTGCGCCTTGTGACATTCGCTGCTGCTAGAGGGATGACAATCAGCAGTTCTAACTTCGCACGTAAGAATATCCAAAAACAAACCTGGCAACACCCAGATAGACCACGTGATGGTCGACGGGCGACATTTTTCGGATGTCATAGGTGTGAGGTCCTACAGAGGCCCGAACATTGACTCGGATCATTATCTTGTAGCCGTAAAAATTCAGGTGCGATTACACAGCGCAACATTTTTTTGTCTCAAGAGCAAACTTATGTGTCTCCGAAGGATTTTGGGTCGCTGAATCCGAATCCGGGCTCAGATTTGCTCTAACACGTCACAATTTTGAGTTATACCTCAATTTATAGGGCAAAATATGCGATTTTGGGCTTTTCTGACTGCAAGCCATTAAGCTTGGAAATATTTTTTTTTTTTTTCAGCAATCAAAAGGTTAATTGGTCAATTAACATCTAAATTAACGACTCATGCAAAATATTTCGTTTTACCTAATCAAATTTAATAGATTTAAGCATTTTATGTTAGTATGAAAACTTGCATGCAACTTTTGGAGGGTGACTTGTATGGGAAATATCCTACCTAACATAAATCGCTTAAAACTATCAAATTCGATTTGGTAAAACGCAATATTTTGCATGAGTTGTTGATTAGATGTTAATTGACCAATTAACCTTTTGATTGCTTAAAAAAATATTTCCTTGCTTAATGGCTTACAGTTAAAAAACCCAAAATCGCATATTTTGCCCTATAAATTGAGGTATAGCTCAAAATTGTGACGTGTTAGAGCAAATCTGAGCCCGGATTCGGATTTAGCGGCCCAAAATCCTTCGGAGACACATAAGTTTGCTCTTGAGACAAACAAAAAGTTATTTTTCGTTACGCTGTGTTATCCAGCGTCACGAGTTCAAGAAACAACAGGACGATGCGTGTTCGGTATCATCGTAAATGAACTATTGCTACCTGAATTAGTTTTGTACATAATGTAAATAATGCTTATTTAAGTCTATAGAATTAACGTAATTGAACTAACTTTACAAGAATATGAATTAGCCTAATGTATAAGTACTCTCTCAACAAAACTCTCTTGAGAGACAACATCATCCACAATGACTCAGCTGACCACTGTGCACAGCACAAGAATTTGTAGTAAGCAGTATGAAATAAATCCCCATAGAGACAACAGTGCGGTCGGTCGTCTATTGTATGGTCATTCCAATCACTCGGTGTGTTGCAATAAAGTGGTGGCAAAGCAGAACAAGATCAGATTTCGATAACATCCGAAAACGTGTGGGATACCCGGTAGGGAGCAATCGGTTATAAGCAATAAAACCACATCCGTCGGTCGGTCAGTAGTGCGTGCGTGAAACTCACAGCTGTGTATGAATTGATCACAGTGAAAGGCGTGTTAAGTGATCAGCAGCGAGATCGTTCTGCCTTCGGTGAAGAAGGAGAAGATTAAGTGACCGTGATTTGTGCCAATCTGTGCTCAGTAGTGGTTCCTGTGCGCCGTTCGTTGCACGAACGGGAAGAAATCCCTTCAGTCCCGGCAAATTACGAGTCCCGGCTCGTTCATTGGTCCTTCGAGCCGGATTGGAGGACAACCCGAGCCAGGAATCAGCGACGGAGGCAAGTTGGCGCCATAGCGGTGGTAAGTGGTCATAGCGGAGACCACACAAAAGGTAGGCCATTCAATCTATCTAAACCTTTGTGTAGAAGTTTGGGCCTTTTACACACGGCCGTGCCAATATTTCGCGCCGATCACGGAGGCAAGGAATAGCGATATAATTGCATGCGAATTTGGGAGATCACACATAGGGTAGGTAATCAAAATTTGAACCAAATTGCGGCTTTCTGAAGCAGTGCAAATTTTAAGTGATTTTTTCTCCCACATGGAAATAATTTACTACGGCAAAATCGTATGTACATGAAAGCCACGGGTATAAGCTTTCTGTTAAATGATAAAAAGTTCGTATTTGCACCGAATTTCATTGAAATATTCGATTTTTCATCAACAATGATTTTAATCTTAATTTGAACCATCGTAATCATAATTTGAACCAATTTTAATCTTAATTTGAACTACTGGCGGCAGCAGCTCGAGCAACTCACAAAACAGCCAATTCCATGCTAAACAATTAAAAATCACATGAATCTGCTAATTCTCATACCTATTTTTCATTATTCAGTGGATTCTCAACTCAGAATGTTTGAAATTCTTCAGGAAATTGGAAACTAAATTTGGAATTTTTCATCCCCCAAGAGTAAACAAAGAAACCACTAGCGCAATCTACAGGCCAACACTAGAAGCTCACCCCCGTTTACTAGTTCAAATTTAGATTACAAATGGTTCAACTTAAGATAACATTCTCCAAGTAAGAATCACTTAAATTTGATAATTTTATGACAAATAATGCGGAATATTATTCGATTGGTCGATTCTACGATAAATAAGCTTTCATTTGACGTATTCACTTATTGCGTGTGATGCAATGCATGAGCTGTATGGGTGCACTGAAAATGGGCTTTCTCTGGGGGACAATAGGTGAAATCACAGTGATTTTTCAATTGCTTATTTTCGATGGCAAAAACACTTTTTTCAATGCTTTTAAAGCTTATGTTATCAAATTTTATTACGGAAAACTGTTTAACATTTTTTTCGGGACAATATTTGCCCAAAAAGTACGTCATTTCAATGAAATTCAGAATAGTTCAAATTAAGATTACATTTTGACTAGTTCAAATTTTGATTTCTTACCCTATAGTACGGTGGAACTGCCGAGAAGCGACGGCACAATCAAAGCATTTTTGCATTTTTTGTTGACTGGTGGCAAGTCAGGCAAATTAATTGCTCTTTTTCATCATTTACTTCTGCGCCTGTGAAGTCGCAAATTGAAATTAGTACACCGTGCTGGGGGTGGAAGGCAATAAATTAGGGCTCAGTCAATCCAAGGCAATCGTGATAGTGGTGGCGTTTAAGCGGACACGCGTTGCGCAAAAGGGTACTACGCGTCGGGAAGGAGTAATCGTATCGTAATTTTAGTGCTCTTTTCGGTCGATCGCGTTCGCGTAGTGGTATCACGACGTGACGGGAAGGAGCATATCGTTCGATTGCGTGGTACTGCCGTCGTTTGTATCGCGTTTGAGTGGTGCATCGCGACGGGAAGGAGCAAAACGTTCGATCATCACTCACGTCCGTGCGCGTAGAAACGGCACACCGCGTCGGGAAGGAGCATTTCGTATCGATTTGTGTCGTTTTCCGTTTTTCGCGCGTGGTTTGAGTGGTGTGAAAGATGTCGAGTAAACAGCGTAAGAAGCTAGAAGAGGATCTTCTAAAGCTAAAGCGAGTGATAGCGGTCCGAGGCGTGGTGGAAAAGTTCGTGGAGGAGTACGATCACCAGACGGATGCGAATCAAGTGTCGGTCCGGCTGGAAACTTTGGACAAGATCTACAAGGAGTTCCAGCATGTGCAAAGTGAAGTGGAGATGTTGGATAGCAATAGTTCATTTACGATGATACCGAACAATGCGCTTGTCAGAGGTTGCTGCACAGTACCATCAGAAGCTAGACGAGAGGATCTGGAGATGTCAACAGCTAATGGGGAGTTATCCACAAAGCAGTGACATCAACAGAGCAAGAGGTGATAGGTACCGCTCAGCGACGCCAACGTAACGGTTGGTTTGACGAGGACTGCCAAAGAGTGACGAACAAAAAAAAGAATGCCTGATAACTGACACTGAAAAAGAATGCCGCCAGAAGTCGAATGCTAGTGGCCGGTACCCGGGAGAACTGGGAGCGGTACAGGGTGGCAAGAGTAGAAAAGAAACGAATCCACTGCAGAAAAAAAACGGCAACACGAGGAGAGTGTTATTGCTGAAGCGTAGGAAAGTATGAACAAGAACGATATGCGGAGGTTTTATGCAACTGTCAATGGCGCGCGGCACAAGACTGAGCTTGTGCCCGCCATGTGCGATGACCGGGAAGGAAATTTGCTAACAGACAAAAAAAGGAGCACTTCGAAGATTTGTTGGATGGTGGCAGCGAAGGAGCACCCAGGAACAGGACTAACATAATGGATGACGGTCAAGCAGTAGAACCACCAACACTGGATAAGGTTTAAAAGGCCCAGGAGGTGAAAAACAGCAAGGCTGCTGGGAAGGACGAGATCCCGGTCGAACTTCTTAAGCACGGAAGCGGGCAGCTACATCAATCAACCCACCAGATCCTTCGTCGGCGAATACCAGGCTGGTTTTCATGAGGGCCGATCAACGACGGATCAAATGTTTATCCTGTGGATGATCCTAGATAAATTTCGGGAATATAACGTGCACACTCACCATCTGTTCATTGATTTTAAAGCAGCGTACGATTCAGTGAAAAGAAATGAGCTTCTGCAGATAATGTCAGAACATGGTTTTCCAGCGAAACTAATTAGGCTGATACGCGCAACGCAGGATAGATCAAAATCAAGTATTCGGATCGCGGACGAAGTGTCTACGTCGTTTGTGACCTTGGATGGATTGAAACAAGGGGATGCTCTTTCAAATTTATTGTTCAACATTTCACTCAAAGGAGGAGGTCAGGCGTGCAGAGGAATGGCTCTATCATCACACGGTCGCACATGCTCCTCGGTGTTGCGGACGATATTGATCTCTTCGGCATCGATCGTAGGGCAGTGAAGGAAGCTTATGCTCCTCTGAAAAGAGAGACAGCGAGGATAGGCTTGACGATTAACTCTAACAAGACGAATTTTTTATGATTGATGAAGAATTTGTTTATCTTGGTACACTTGTGACATGTGACAATGACGTTTCCCGTGAAGTGAAAAGGCGTATTGCGGCTGCGAATAGGGCCTTTTACGGATTGCGTAGCCAGCTTAGGTCCCGTAACTTGCAAACGCAAACGAAATTCGCTCTGTATAAGACGCTGATTCTTCCGGTTGCCCTCTACGGTCACGAAGCGTGAACGTTAAAGGAGGTAGACTAAAAAGCTTTTGGAGTTTTTGAGAGCAAAGTGCTGCGGACAATTCTTGGTGGGAAACAAGAAACTGGAGTGTGGCGCAGACGCATGAATCACGAGTTGTACCAAATGTATGAAGATGCGAATATTGTGATCCGTATAAAATACAGCAGACTTCAGTGGGCTGGACACGTAGTGCGAATGTCGGAACGTTCGGGGAAACTGGAGGAACATCGCCCAAGACCGTCGAAGATGGTGCTCTACTATACGCTCGGCGTTGGAGTAAAGTTACTTTGCAGCCAACGAGGTATCAAGGTAAGGTAAGGTATATCGTGTGGCAGACACGAAGATATTCTATGCCAAAGAAAGTCAAGGAAATTTCCTTTAGGCGAAATTCCCGGACTGACTAGCCAGAAATCGAACCCGTAACCCTTAGTATTGTCATGCTGAATACCCACACCTTAACAGCTGTGGCTATAGGGATCAATCACAGCTAAAACTATTATTTTCATTTTAATTTATTTGTTCTAAACCTGTTTATTTATATTATGTACTAACATTGTCAACGTCTATACTTACAACTTTAAAAAGTCATTATTGCTCATAGCGATACTACAGCTTAACTATCCTAGCAGTACCCACAAGGGTACATTATATTCAGCTTCCTGATGTCCTTCAGACTCATCGCTTCCCTCTGTCCGATAGTGTGTTCCTTATTCTGCAGAAATGAAATAACATGAATTGAAAATGTTACCCTGAAAAGCGCAGAAATCATACCTTCAGAACGATCGTGTCCGATCCATCTCGGCTGAAGTGCTTCGATCCAAAGTGCATAATGCTTTCCTCGTCGAACGGAATGCCATGGTTCGGCAGAACACGCCCTCCGTGAATCTGCAAACTCCGGGCATGCTCCGGTCGAACGTGATCCCAATTGATGTCCAGATAATGGTCTCGGTCCTGTTGATTAGTCACGTGTCCCAAACCGAGTACATGGAACAACTGGTGAACGATGGCTCCCTCGAACATGCACTCGCTTGGGGAAATGTTCATGCGATTCAGACCCCTGTTGCGCCCAAGCGTTGACCAACATCCGGTTGATTCGCCGGAAATTACAAGATAGTCGCGCTCTTGCTTCTTCGGGACAAATCTGATCGTGCTGACATCTTCGATTTTAGCCATGGCTTCTCGAATTAGTTTGGCATACTCAAGAGCTGAAATTATATAAACAGGTATTATTCGTATTGGACTGATGCCCATTGAATGATGGATCTTACTCAAACTGTCGGCTTCAATCACAAACGGCACTAGATTGTTGGTCCACTTATCCACTTCCGTCACCACGGGATCACGTCCAGAAATGACCGTTTCCTGTTGCCGCTCCGTTAGCATTATATCGCCCTCAAAGTTACCGCTTCTAGTTTCACAGTCATAATTATCTATCGGAGACGGGAGTAAAATCTATTGATTGCGACAAAATGAGTCATCTCACAGCCCAAACTTACATTGTTGTCTGTCGACTGAAAATGCTACGGCAGTAGTCACCGCCGACAACAAGGCAATCAAACCGATTAGCTCCATTCTGTTCTGATTCTGTTGCACGTTTCAAGGTTTTTGATGATCTGTTTGAGAATCTTCAGGTTGTTTTATACTTTATAGCTGTCACAGGCCAAGCTATATTTTCCTAGAAGCCGGATCGTTGGATTCGTCGGAAATTTGATCTTGAGAGCGATCGTGTGACTAGTGATGGTGGCTCGTGTCTAGCTGTTCGGGTTACCAGACACTTTTTTATGCGTTTAATGATATAACAGACCCGTGGAATTGGTTATTTATGAAAATGTTTGACAAACTTTTTTGAATTCTCATGCAACTCCTACGAACACAAAGAATCTTGCATTTTGGTCACTCTAATTCACCAAGACAAGATCTTCTTTATCTGCCCATCAGAAACAGAGGAGATTATCGGATGTGCTTATCTTAAGTGAAATATTTGGCCGCGTACATAATTGCTTGCAACTGTTTCATTTCCTTTGAAAGATAAATAAAAACAATTTTGCATCAACTGGTTCCATGAACAAAGATATCCAGAACAATCTGCTTTGCGGTGTTGCTGGGGAAACATTCGATAGAACTCAATATCCTGAATTTTTGGAAATATATGCAATTGGCTATTCAACATGCATGTATACGGAATTCATCTACATCGGATCCTTACTGATGGCTGATAACAATGCTGACCGTGAAATACGTAGGAACATCATCAGTTGAAGTCGTAACTATTAAGGGCTCCAGAAGAAGCTGCGGTCTAAAACGATTCATCCGGTGTTCCTGTACGGACACGAGACATGGACTATGCTCGAGGAGGACCTACGAACATTCGGAGTTTTCAAGCGATGCGTGCTAAGGACTATCTTTGGCAGTGTGCAGGAGAATGATGGAGACGGAGAAAGATGAACCACCCCAAGTAACAATGGTAGCTGAACAGTGAGAATCATAGCTTAAGAATCGTTGGTTAATGGTACCAATAGCGGAATAAGCTGGAAGCTGAATATCAAGTTGAATAGAAGCTTGTTTAGTGTATAACATATCTCTTGTACGCGGATTTCGCGTAAGTGTCTCTACTTACGGGTCCGCCACACCCTTTTTTGGCCCTTCACACAGCGGCATGTTGAATTCAGAGAGGTAATGTAATTCAATCTTTACTGTTCAGTAGAACTGCATGCTGAGCAAGACTCAAGCTAGGATGGTGGCTACCTACGTACATACATACATACATACATACATACAACATATCTCTTGTACAGCCTATCATATGCTGATTATGTTTAACAATATGTTTAGCATCTATATTTCTCATGGTTCGCTTGGCATCATACAGCGTAGCACAAATGATGTACTAATTCACACAAAACAGCAAACTTTGAACGCTATTTAAAAAAAATCATCAAAAATCGTGTCTGTGAAAAAAATAACATGAAAGCTTATGTATTTTTTGGGTGATCGCCGATGATAAAAATTGCCCGAACTTGCCCGACTGCAAGAACGTCCTACATACATTTTCAAGAACTTTCTATAAAAAAAACAATGCATATTTTGTTTTTTTTTTCAAATAATTTCTTTAATACCGTAATCCAGGGTCAAATTGATCACTTTGAAACAACTTTTGCGGATAACATCAAATATTGCCAAAAGAATTTCGGTAAAATCAGTACCCAGTGGATCTCCATGAAACCATGTGATAGAATTTTGTTCAACAAATTTTAACTTTTGGTTAAATTACTTCAAAAATAAAAAAATTGAAGATGCCACTTTGGGGCGAAATTGATCAGTGTACAATTAATTCTCTAATACCCAAATGTTTGATTTTGATCTAAATATCATTTTTCGTCATCTAAAGTCGATTTAAACATGTCTTGGAAGATGATTCTTTTTAATTCTCGATTTCGTGAATTTCAGTTTTTGATTTTTCTAATTTTTATTTTTGATCATCCCCACACTTTTATATTTTTCCTGGGAGCCTATTTGGGATACGATTTTTTTGAGATGAAAACTTTTTGAGATTTTATGATTATTGTTGAAATATTTTTATTTTTATTTTTTTTCATTGGAAATTTTATTTTCCGTGTAATTTGAGGGAAAATAATTTTAGAGTGTATTCGATTCCCTTAAACTATTAAACTTGGATAGTATGAATTGGGAAAAATTTAAAATATGTTAATTGTGGCGATTCAATACAAATTAAACGTTGATTTCTAAAAGGTGACATCAATTTTTCAATGATTATTAAAAAAATGTAAATACGCTTAAAAATACACCAAAAATCATTTTGAGATAGACAAAACAGTCCTAAATATCAGCCAAAAATATAAAAAAAAAATGTTTTTCCACGAAGCAAAAATTACAAAAAATCTCAAACTATACCCAGTCTAAAGGCGGGGTTGGGTATTAGAGGGTTTAAGCATCGGTTAAAAAGAAAAATTTCCGTATCCACTTAATTTTGCTCTTCTAAACCCGAACAACGCGTCAAAACTCTTACAACTAGTGGATTTGGCACTTAAAATTTCAAATTAAATTTTGATATTTTATTCTTAACGCCTAAAGGTAGGCAATTTCCTTTGAAATTATGTGAATTATGTTAGAATAAATGACTGTTTCGTCAAATAAGATTTTTTTTAAACTTATTCATATTCAGAAACATTTTAACCAAGGCTCCACAAAAATGTTAGAACAAACAAATTTCGGGAAGTCCTAGTGGCAATCGATTGTTACGAAGCAATGATTTCAGCTAAGTGAGAAATACATTGCAAATTCTTAAAAAAAATAACGCAAAACTAACTTTTTTCTGAAAAAAATAATAGATTAAACTCATCCCTAGACATCTATGAACTAGGTAAAGTAAGAAGTTTGAAATCATTGCGACGCTTAGAAGTTCCTGGTATGTAATTGCAATGTAGTACCCAAGTGATCAATTTCACCCCGCTGATCAATTTGACCCCGGTTTACGGTATATGTTTTATTTTAGTATTTTTCATTATTTTGACTCGAAAACTGACACTAAATTTGTTCACAAACGTAATTTTATGAAAAATCTCTATATTAAGTAGGTACAGGGGATAGACAAAATGATCGGGACAGGCAAAATTTTCACTTTTCTCAAAATGTTCAACTGGCTGTAACTTTTCGAAAAGTGCATCAAATATTCTAAAATTTTTACTGTAAGTTATCAACTAGTTGTGTATCAGTGGTTTAAATATGGGAAAGATTCCACAAAGTTATAAATATTCTTGGAAAGAATAAAGTCAAATGTTTCTAAGAGTTCATTATTATAAGAGTTCATTATATGAATATGAATATGAATATGAAGTCATGAATAGTCAAAATTTCATTGCAATCGGTTCATTAAATCCGGAGATATAATAGCTCAAAGTTGGCTATCGGATAATTTTACCCTTTTCAAGAATCTTTATAACTTCGTGGAAAATGGCCCAATCATTCCCAATTTGGACCACTGATACACAACTAATTGATCAACTTACAGTAAAAATTTGAGAATGTTCGATACACTTTTGGAAAAGTTACAGCTAGTTGAACATTTTTTGAAATAGCATAAATAGCCGAACAACTTTGCCGAATACACCATATCGCTAAAATGAAAGATGGCAAAAATGACTTATAGGACTTTTAAGCGAATAACGTAAGAAAAATATACTACCTTTCAGAATATCGACCTTGTTCATAGAAATATTTTCTCTGAAGGCACCAAGTGTGGATCTCGACATCTCGACGAGCTATAGGTTTTTTCCGTGTATTTTCAGTCCTGCTCCAGTGTGGAACGGCTGCCATGAATCATGTTTTATGGAGAAATATTGTTGATTCAGTTTTATCTTGAATTTTATGTAATACTAAATAAATGGAACGAATAGAGTGTACCAATTACAGAGGGATTACCCTTTTAAACTCGGCTAATTAGATACTGTTGCGTGTCCTGTTCATCAGACTGAGACATCCTGAGGAGTCCATCGTCGGTGAATACCAGGCTGGTTTCCGAGAGGGCCGATCAGAGACGAACCATATATTAAACTTAGGGATGATCCGAGATAAATTTCAGCAATATAACTTGCAGACTCATTATCTGTTCATTGTTTTCAAAGTAGTGTACGATCCCTTGAAAAGAAATAAGCTTCGGCAGATAAGGCCAGTATATGGTTTTCCGGTGAAACTGATTAGGCTGATACGCACTACGTTTGATGGATCGAAAGCAAGTATTCCGATCGTACCGGCAGTGTCTACCTCGTGGGGATTTATTTTAATCGTACATATTGGTACACTCAAACCTCCATTTAGGTCGAATCCATTTAGGTAAAATCTATTTAGGTCCTTTCATTTAGGTAACGTTACCTGAATGGAATCTGATTGTGTTCAGAGCAGTTGGAGTGTTGTAGATTAGGGATAAGGTTGCTTTATGGAAATTAGGCTGCAAGTGGAGTTATGGGGAGTTCAGGGCATGCTCAGGGGGAGCAATGAGGGGGATGGGGTTGGTTTGGGACTGTTTAAGGTTTCCTGAGAATTTTCTTGAGCATAAGTCATCAAATCTACATGCATAACTTGTGTGCTTAATGATTGAATAAAAATCATGCTTACACACCCTCATGCAACTTTGTGCTGACAAGTGGTAAGTTCAATATTTGTTTAAGAATATCTAAGAGTTCCCTTGAGTATAGGTCATCGGATCTACAATTGTAAACAGTCTGGAACGTCTTGAATCTCTTCTGTAACCACCAGAATCGTTTAAGGACAGACTTGTTAGAATCCCAAAATGGCCGCCACATTGGCCGACTTTGGCACCTACTTACGATTTCGAGGGCACAAATCTCTTCGTAAACAAAACCAGCGCACCTGATCTCCTTATTTTAAGCTTATTATAAGTGAGCAAGAACAGAATAATAAAATACACTGTTGTTTAAAGCTTGCTTCTTGAGATTTGTGCGTCTGAAGTTCTGAAGCGTTTTTGAAGCGGGATTTCAAGACGTTTGTCCTTAAGAAACGATTTAAAGCGCCGCTGAAATCTCCCTGAAGCTTACCTAAGAACTGTGATCCAAAATGTATTTTCAGAAACTGCAGGCCCCCTTAACCCCCCCTCAAAATTTCCTGTAACACCCCTAAGACCCTCAAAAACCCCGAAAACGCCTGTAAAAAGCCTCTGAAACCCGTCAAAAATCCTCTGAAGCTTCCTAAATCGCCCTCGTAATCCCCCTAAAATACCCTCGGACCCCATGTAACGCACCTGGGACCCTCAGAAATCCCCAAAAACGCGTACGTAACGCATGAGGAACGCCTCTGAAAATCGCCAAAAATCATCTTTAGCTGTCTGAAATGCATTCGAAATCCCCCTAAAGCCCCCTCGGACCTCATGTAACGCATCTGAGACCCTTCGAAACTCCTCGAAAATACCCCTGAAAGCCCCCCACCCCCGGTACAACTCCTCTGACAACCACCTCCCCTCCTCATGAAACTCCTATGGAATCTGTCTGAAACACTGCATGGCCCCCTTTAAATCTCCAGGTCACTCCTCCTCCTTAAACTTTTTTGCAATCTTCAAATCCATTTAGGTAACAAACTGAATATTTAGGTAATGAATTCATTTAGGTAAAAATTCTATTTAGGCAGTCCCGACTCGTTATCTAAATGGAGGTTTTGGTGTACGAAGGTTCTCAGAAATCGATGATTTTTTTCATAGGTTGGGTTCATACGTAGATATAAGTTTTATTTGCAAGAATAACCATATACATTCTTTGGGATAGTTTTAGATCCATCAATTTTGTGCAAGTTTGCTGAAGACACTTTTTATGTAGCTTTAAAGTTGACCGATCTAGAGGTAGTTTTCTGAATAAGCTTAGGGTGGTTCAAGGCAAACCGGTTTTCTGGCGTTAACTTTTTGATATTCGATTTTTCATCAAAGTCGCCCAAGAAACACTTGTAGAGCATTTGAAGACGCGTCGTTTCGTGCGCTGAGATGGTCGTTATCTCTTTTGGTTCAAAAATTACAGGCATTTTTCTTAAAAATCATAGTTTTTAAAAAGGTGTTATGACGGGTTGGGGCAAACATAAAAAATATCTTTTGCCCGCATTCAAAAGAAGAAATGTTGTTATAAAACATATAAAAAATTAGAGGGGTGTTATTTTTGTAACTCAAGTGGAAAATAAACAAAAAAGATAAAGCGATTAAACTGGTTTGACCAAATTTGGAGCATTTTCCCATAGTTTTCATAGGGTGACGCTAGAACAAATCGTTTTATTGCTTTATCTTTTTTGTTTTAAATTTCTCGTCAAAGTCACCTAAGAACCACTTTTAAAGCTTCCAAAAACGCGCATTTTCGTGCGCTGAGAATGTTGCTACGTCATTCCGTTCAAAAGATATTGATGATTTTCAAGAAAAAATAGGCACTTTCCAAGTATTTTTCACTTGAGTTACAAAAATAACACCCCTCTTATTTTTTGATATGTTTTATAGCAGCATTTCTTCTTTTGAATGCGGGCAAAAGATATTTTTATGTTTACCCCAAC
This sequence comes from Aedes albopictus, assembly GCF_035046485.1. NCBI lineage: Eukaryota > Metazoa > Arthropoda > Insecta > Diptera > Culicidae > Aedes > Aedes albopictus. The sequence continues at coordinate 342,508,609 of NC_085138.1, forward strand.
CCATCATAAACCCATTTGAAAAAACTATGATTTTTAAAGAAAAACGCCTGTAAATTCTGAACTAAAAGAGATAACGACCATCTCAGCGCACGAAACGACGCGTCTTTAAATGCTCTACAAGTGTTTCTTGGGGGACTTTGATGAAAAATCGATCCTGAAAAAGTTAACGTCAGAAAACCGTTTTTTTTTTCAGAAGAATACCTCTAGATCGGTAAATTTTAAGACTACAAAAAAGGGTCTTCAGCAAAGTTGCTCAAAATTAACAGATCTACAACTTTCCCGAAGAATGTATACATTTATTCTTGCAAATAAAAAAGTTTGGTTACCAATTTCTTTGAAAATATGAACCACTCTCATTTTCATGCACATTTTAAAAAGGGCCTAATTATTAGGGACAACTTTGTTGAAGACCATATTTGCCTAAAAACTCATTTGAAGGCGTTGAATGCATCTTTCCTCGTAAATCTGGTTCGTGGACCACTGTGCATTGGTCACACAATATGGTCGCGCATGCCCCTCGGCTGTCGCTGTATGGATGCGCTCAAAACTTTCGACAGTTATCACCACGCGTCGAAGTCGAACGCCGCGGCTCAACATCGAGCAACTTCGTAACGTGGCTCAAGACTACGCGCAACAGCTAGCAGTGGCCCTACCAACGGAAGAGCAGCTTGGCGCAGCTACACTAGAAGATGGCTGGAGGGACATCCGATCCGCCATAGGTAGTACTTCGGCTACAGCTCTAGGCTTCACGACTCCGAATCACAGAAACGACTGGTACGACGGCGAATGTGAACAGTTAAAAAACGGGAAGAATGCAGCATGGGCGAGAATGCTGCAATTCCGTACGAGAGCGAACGAGGCGCGTTACAGATAGGCGCGGGACAGGCAGAACTCAGTCTTCCGGATGAAGAAGCGCTAGCAGGAAGAACGAGACCGCGAAGCGATGGAAGAGCTGTACCGCGCTAAGGACACACGAAAGTTCTACGAGAAGTTGCACCGCTCGCGCAGAGGCTTTGTGCCACAAGCCGACATGTGCCGAGGGAATATTCTCACGAGCGAGCGTGTGGTGGTCGAGAGGTGACGGCAGCATTACGATGAGCACCTCAATGGCGACGTTGCAAGTACCGAAGGTGGCGTGGTATCAGATCTAGGAGTATGTGCACAGGACGAAAGACTTCCGGCCTCTGACCTCCAAGAGATTGAGGAGGAGGTTGGCCGGTTGAAAAACAACAAAGCCGCTGCAGCAGACCAACTACCAAGCGAGATTCTAAAATACGGTGAAGAAGCACTAAACTGGGTCATTACCGAGATTTGGGAGGAGGAAGTATTACCGGAGGGGTGGATGGAAGTGGATCTACAAAAAGGGCGACAAGTTGGATTGCGGGAACTATCGTGCGATCACACTACTGAGCACTGCCTACAAGGTACTCTCAAATTTTATGCCGGCCGCGTCTATCACCGATTGCAAGAGAGTTCGTGGGGCAATATCAGGCTGGATTCATGGGTGAACGCGCTACAATGGATCAGATGTTCGCCATCTGCCAGGTGTTGCAGAAATGCCGCGAATACAACGTGCCCACACATCACTTGTTCATCGATTTCAAATCGGCGTATGATACAATCGATCGAGAACAGCTATGGCAGATTATGCACGAATACGGATTCCCGGATAAACTGACACGGTTGATCAAGGCGACGATGGATCGAGTGATGTGCGTAGTTCGAGTATCAGGGACACTCTCGAGTCCCTTCGAATCTCGCAGAGGGTTACGGCAAGGTGATGGTCCTTCGTGCTTGCTGTTCAACATTGCTTTAAAGAGTGTAATTAGGATAGCGGGGATAAACACGAGTGGAACGATTTTCACGAAGTCCGTTCAGCTGCTTGGTTTCGCTGATGTTATTGATATTATTGCTCGTAAATTTGAGACGATGGCGGAAACATACATCCGACTAATACAAACGTAACATCATTAATGTGTCGAAGACAAAGTACATGATGGAAAAGGGCTCCAGGGAATCACCGCGCCCGCCACCCCGAATTTATATCGACGGTGATGAAATCGAAGCGGTTGAAGAATTCGTGTACTTGGGCTCACTGGTGACCGCCGACAACGACACCAGCAGAGAAATTCAGAGGCGCATTGTGGCAGGAAATCGTTCTTACTTTGGACTCCGCAGAACTCTACGATCGAATAGAGTTCGCCGTAACACGAAGTTACCTAGCTACAAAACGCTGATTAGACCGGTCGTCCTCTATGGGCACGAAACATGGACCCTACGTGCAGGGGACCAACGCGCTCTTGGAGTTTTCGAACAGAAGGTGTTGCGTACCGTAAACCGGGGTTAAATTGATCTCTGGGTCGAAATTGATCAGACGTTTTTCGGTTAGATCAAGCACTTTTTACATAGTTTACTTCCAAGTATCGTAATGTAGGAATCCTATGCTTAATGATATATGTTAGGAAACTATTTAAAAGATACTTTATCTACCGGAAAAACGACTGATCAATTTCAACCCGGAGATCAATTTGACCCCGGTTTACGGTACCATCTACGGCGAAGTGCAGATGGAAGACGGGACTTGGAGAAGGCGAATGAACCACGAGCTGCATCAGCTGCTGAGAGAACCAACCATCGTCCATACTGCGAAAATCGGGAGGCTGCGGTGGGCGGGTCAAGTCATCAGGATGTCGGATAGCAACCCGACTAGAATGGTTCTCGAGAGTCATCCGACCGGTACAAGAAGACGTGGAGCGCAGCGAGCTAGGTGGGTCGACCAAGTGGAGGACGATCTGCGGACCCTACGCAGAGTGCAGAACTGGAGACAAACAGCCATGGACCGAGTGGAATGGAGACGGCTACTATGTACAGCAGAGGCCACCCCGGCCTTAGCCTGATCGGTAAGGTAAGCACATGAAAAAGACATGATATAGACATGAAATGACACTTTAAGCTAATTCAGGATTACATCCCGACCAGAAGCTCCTAACAAGATTATAACAAAATTATTACAACCGTTGTTAGAAATAACACAATTTGATGTTATTTTATTGTAAGGATTCGTATATGTGAATAGCCATAACAAAATTGTAACAAGATTTGTTATTATTTTTAAAACAAAATTATAACAGAACTTGTATTTTTTATTCAAACAGATGTATAACAGTATTTGTTACATTATGCTGATTAAAATAATTGCCCATAACAACATTTCGTAACACATTTTAGTAACAAATTAATTTCAAAATGTGTTTGGCTTTTTGTATTGACGCAAAATAGTTTGATCATTTCTGTAATATTGACCACTCGAGTCAAAAACCATAAAACAAAACTTATAGCATTCATTTAGAACACAACGCTAAAATCGTCATATTTCAACAACCCCTCCCCTTCCGTTACGCTTGTTTGTATGAGCGACGCGTATTTTGGGGTTGGCATCATATTTGTTTAAAAAATGCATCAGAGTTATCATTTAGTTATAATCTGCCAAAATCTTCCCAAACTAGCAGTGCTTTGAAGCTACTATCGTTATGTGAATTCATTGCCGTTGGGATATCACCATGGCTTTTCGAATGTAAATATTATTATCAATACAAACTGTAAGCTGGAATATAGCTGGAAATCAAATATTTCACAGCTATTCTTTTTCTTTATTTTAGTTTCTTTTATTGTACTCTTATCCAAAACCGGAATAGTTCCCGGATGATGTGCCAATTGAATAAGAATCCTCACCAACATAACAGCTACTTTCGTTGCAGTGTTTTGTAGCGTTTCAAAGAACATTCTTTCTTCTGGAAGCTGTGGCGAAGAACCTGTTGACGCAACAGCACAGTATTTTCTAGAATCTAGATAATGTAATGTCTTGTCTGGTGTGAAACAATACAAGTAAACATTGATAAACTTCCCTTTCGTCAGACCATTAGCTTTTATTCCTTCTCTGTTATCCTTAGTTTTGTATTCTTACGCGATAGATAGTCGGGTAAACAACGTGAAAAAAGGTTTGGAACATTTTATCAGACAGTTTTCAACTTTTTGTAGGATGTCAAAGATACAGTAGACGTTCGATAACTGCAACATGTTAACGTTTCACTTAGCGAACAAAAATCCGATAACTGGAACGCCTGACAGTATCAACAAACCATAAACTGACGTGAACTTCATCCGTCTGTTCATTTGGGCAAACATGGCGCACCATTTTGACATTTGGCGGTGCGATAACTGTAAATTTGTTGCACTTACCGGACTTCCAGTTAAAAAGCATTGTAGTTAAACCGCTTGCATTGACCGAACGTCTACTGTAATAACCTGTCTGAAAGTAACCGTTTCCGATATATTCGGAATTTAACTTCATGAGTCTTCGATGCTCGATGCTCCATCAACAACATTATGTTATTTTCAACACATTTGTATATCGCAAAAACAATCACTCAATTCATTGCGCGAACAGTTTGAAAGTTATAGAAAGATTGTGAACTTCTTCCTCGATTTTGTAGAAACAAATGAAGTTTCTAACGTGAAATGATGATAATGGGTTGATTTTATCGATAAACTCTTGAGTAAGAAAAAAGAAATACAACTTTGGAAAAAGTTTGTTTATTGTTTTAAACAAGCGTCATATCTGCGTGAGCATCCGTATCAACCAGATTCGGATTTCCTTTATAATGCTTTATCTGACGATAGCGATCGCCATTGATTCAATACAAATCGATATCGAAAATCTCTCACTGGTTGACCGGGATATCCAGGAAATTTGGCCGATAAAACCCTCAAGACGAAGAGAACAAACCTGACGATAATACCCAAAGTCTAGCACAACATGTGAAAAGGGCCTAAAGGCTCTTTGTAAACAAACATGTTTCGGTCGCTGTAGGGCTCATCTTGATCCACCCACGCGCATCCACACACGCAAAAATGGCTACGCTCAAAAATGTGTTCGGCCTGCACATTTTTAGTAAACATCCATGCCACGCAAGGACTGTGTTGAAAACACACATTTTTTAAAACTGCTCGTACGCTCACATGAGCATGTATTTTGCAATAATTTGGATATGGCAACCTCACTGGGTTTATAAACCACCTTCAAATACCAAAAAATATTGATATTTTGCAAAAATGTGAGCGTACGAGCAATTTTTGAAAATGTGTCTTTCCAACACAGTCCCTGTGCGGCATGGATGTTTACTAAAAAATGAGAGTTTTTATTTTAGAGAGTATGCTTATCAGAAAGAGTAATCTTCGGGCTATCTGTTAAGTGTGTTGTTGTCCGTGGGAGGATGAAGATGAGTCCTACAGCGACCGAAACATGTTTGTTTACAAAAAGCCTTTAGGCCCTTTTCACATGTTACGCTAGAAGTCATCTTAAACGATGGATGACCCCTTATGTGATAGATGCCATTTCATTGAATAAAATTTAAAAAAAATGTGGATTATAACTAAATTATATCTACAGCTGTTATCATATCTGCATATGATATAATTGTGATAGATTAAAACAAAATCACTAATGACAAATCAAGTCTATTATACGTCAACGAGTTCAATGTGACGTCATACTACCACCCTCGTGTGCGTTTGACAAACAAGCATTTGAATGAGGAAAATGGCAATACCGTATGAACCCCGCTAATACGACACCGACTGTTGTCGTATAACCGGGGTAAACTTTTAATTCGACAAACTGGTCACCCTACACCACCATGCTCATTGAAATTTGGCAACTCTATTTTTGTTTTTGTTTTGATTTCCGGATTTGTTATGAAAGATAATTTCATCAAATATTGTGGTGTCGCGAATGAAAAGCTCGTTCTTTCTACGATTGTTGCCACCCTCAGTTCATTCCGGTTGGTCTGCAGGCGGTTTGGGTGTTGAATAGCACCAACTCAGAACTTCCGAAATTTGCGGCTACAAGAGGAGTTGCTGCGGGTGCGAGTATAAGCGCAATATCAAACTGGTTTGAATTTACAGTGTAGATCGGTGTGACACTTGAACACTTTTTAATTCGACATGTGTCGTATAAGCGGGGTACGAATTAAAAAGTGTCGTATTAAAACGTGTCGAACCAGAGGGGTAAGACGGTACGTAGAACCAGTAATGCTTCCATCACCGCCTTCTTCAAGTGTTGTGATGGCCTAATTGGCAGAGGCGTCAGATTGCTACCGATGGTAGGTGTCTTGGTTCAAATCCCGTTCGGATCCGAAACTTTTAAAACATACTGGAAACTTTTTTTTATGTCACCTACTTTTCTAAAAATAGAATAACACACTTAAAAATATTTACCCAAAAAATGAGTATAAAAATTTAGTTTTTACCCTAAAAGGTTGCCAAGGAATTATAACACAATTTGTTATAATTTTGTTTAATTCTACCATATTTCATGGAACAAGTTTTGTAATATTTTTGTTATGATCATAACAAAAGTTATTACATTTTTGTTCTTATCATATGGCAACTTTGTTAGAATTTCTGTTATTTTTACTACTAACGGTACATGTTTTATAACAACCCTTGTTATAAAAAATTATTGTTACAAAATAACACAGCTTGTTATAATTTTGTAATGTCCATCTAGTCGGGATTACTTCACAATCAAGGTTTCACTTTCACAGAAATTTAAACACAAAAAAATATAGGCAATCAGTTATGGCATTCGATTGGAATAGGTCGTAAGTTTGCTGTGACTCCTAAGCAGATTCGACCTATTCAAATCGTTCTAATGGCTCAGTAGAGAATTTGCGTTTGACGAAAAGTTATCCCTGACTGGAGTGGGAATCATGATTTACCACTCTCCAAGACTTACGGAAAGCTTCTAGACGATTGACGCCGCTAGCATCACGGCCACAAACTCCACATGCTAGATGAGGTATGAATTTTACAATCGCAACTACGCTTGTAACTACGCGTACGCTCATTGACACTGTGGCAGAGCGCTGGCCCTGTTTTGGACAGCCGAAACCTAAATTGTTCTGGATATTCATCGTAGAGGTTTAGTGTCTTTAGAGAAGTGGTTTATTTTTACTAAAATCCTGCTACGTAATATTTGATCTAGATCAGTTTTATCTTTTTACAGAAGCGTCCTGGAAGAAAATTTTCTTCTGCAAAGTTGTTCATTCTACCATTTTTAACATTTCTTTCGAAAACCCCGTACTCTAAAATGTACACAAATGACACAGTGGATCACTTTACCAAATTGTCGATAAAATCGATTTTGATAATTTTTCAAGTAATAAAAAAAAAAGTATGCTAACGTTAGGTTATCAAAAATATATAAGAGAAAGTTTATTCCATAACAAAATCCTACATAATCTCGAAAATTAGAGGTATTAGAGGTGTTTTGTCATGAAGCTGCCGGTGGCAGCAGCTATTTTTTAGCCAAAACATTTCAATACTACTTAGCATCGAAATAGTGGGAACAGAAAAGTAGCGTAACACGGGGCTTTTGTTATACACTATAGTATGAAATCATCACGAAAATGGCGGCACGTATAAAAAGGCAAAGGCTGCCTTTGCGAGTTAAAGAAATGTATGGAATAACAATCAGATTAGTCGACGCACCAAAGCCCGAATGTTCAATTCAAACGTGGAATCTGTGCTGCTATTATCATGTTTTAGCCAGTGAAACCTGGTGTGTATCAGTGGAGAACACTCATCGGCTGAATGTCTTCATGCCGGCAGTATATAAAGCGGAGGTAGCTTGGCCAAACTCTACGCAGAAGTAGGAACGAAATCTGCAAGCAAGCGTTAGATTGGAACTCAGCAGAACATCGTAGCAGAAGTAGGCACTGAGGCTCCTGGCGGCCAGCCTCAACAAGGAATTGAAGGATGTCATCAGATATTTGATCTGGTTAAGGCGTTGATGGGCAAATGCCTATATAAACGGATTTTCAATCGCTAAAAACAGATGGAGAACCAGCAGTGCAAATGCTTGCATTGATATTACATATATATTGAAATAATCCAAACTTCAAACAGAATTCATTACTGAAAAGTCAGTTTCGTCAGCAACTCTTTCAACAGTATCCACAAGGATACATTATGTTCAGCTTACGAATATCCTTCAAGCTCATCTCATTGCGCTGTCCTAAGGTGTGGTTTTTGTTCTAAAATATGACGAGTTTTAAATGTATTACCAGTATTCAGAAAAACACATCCATACCTTCGGAATAATAGTGTCCAATCCATTGTGACTAAAATGCTTCGGTCCAAAGTGCATGATGCTTTCCTCGTCGAACGGAATACCATGGTTCGGCAAAACACGTCCCTCGTGTATCTGGAAGCACCGAACATGTTCCGGTCGAACGTTCTCCCAGTTCACGTCCAAATAGTAGTCACGATCTTGTTGGTTGGTCACGTGTCCTAAGCCAAGTACGTGCAACAGCTGATGAATGATGGCTCCTTCGAACATGCACTCGCTTGGGGAAATGTTCATGCGGTTTAGACCCCTGTTACGCCCGAGCGTTGACCAACATCCGGACGATTCCCCGGAAATAAACAGATAGTCGCGCTCTTGCTTCTTCGGGACAAAGCGTATTGTGCTGACAACTTCGATTTTGGTCATAGCCTCTCGAATTAGTTTGGCGTTATCGTGGGCTGAAATTGAGCAAATTTTAATGGTATTTCAACACATTTCATTGATTGTCGATCATTACTCAAAGTGTCGGCTTCAATTACATACGGCACCTGATTGTTGGCCCACTTATCCACTTCCGTTACCACTGGATTCCGCCCGGAAATGATCGTTTCCTGTTGCCGCTCCGTAAGAATCATATCACCTTCAAAGTTACCGGTTCTAATTTCACAATCGTAGTCATCTGTTGAGAAACAAAGATACTTTTACACCTGCATACGTAATTATTCTTGCTAAAACAAACTTACATTCTTGCGAATGATCTGGCATGACCAGAAGCACCAACAACAACGAAGCCAAACGGTGCAGCTCCATTTCGGTTGTCCTTAGGTTGCTTTATTGTACCGAACTGATCATCCCATAAGTAGATTTTATATCTCCGGCTTGAAATTCGGAAGTAACGTAAATGAACGTAAGAAATACCCGGAATCGCTACGGCTGTCACACTGAATTTATTGTCGGTGAGATTGCGACGTCGTCGCTAGCCAAAGTGGAACAAACCAAAATTTGATTTTAAATGTGGTTTTAATTTTGGTCTAGGGGTGGAGGGGGTAAAGTGAACAGGTGGGGTAAAATGGACATGGTACAGTTTCATGGCTTTTATTATTTTTTAAAAATGTTTTAACGATTGAAGCTTATGCCTAAGCATGAATTATTATACTTTTGCTGATCTTGAACATTAAAATCAAATAAACCACTTCATAATGACAAAAACTTTAAAAATCACGTGAAAAATCAAAAATGATGTAAAATCTGCTTATCATTGCTAAGGTTTTTTTCGTAAGTTATTTTATAATTATTACAAGTTTATATTTAAACGAAAAAAAAATTAAGTTTTGGAAATAATTGCAACATAATCAGACGGTGGGGGTAAAATGGATAATCGATTCAAATTGCACCAAAATTTCATCTTTTTTTTGCAAACTCCAGAATCATCAGCCGTCATACATATCGTGATATAGTTGAAGTAAAAAATCATAAAAAATATTTTTTTTTATCTGTATTAACGAGATTTTTAGCCCTGGGCTAGTTCATCTCGGGACCCACGCTTTACTTCCCTTCCGAAGGAAGAACACGCTTTTTGCGAGTTTGTCGGGAGTGGGATTCGATCCCAGGTCCTCGGCGTGATAGTCACGTGCTTTAACCATCACACCAGGTCCGCTCCCCCATAAAAAATATTTTATATCTACAAAATATCATTTTCATACAAAACAGTGCTTGTTTTTTACACTATTTTTACAATAACTATTTAAGTGTGTTTCAAAGTTTGCATTAAAAGTTTAAAAACATCAAAATAAAGGTATCGTATGAAATTTGATAGTTTGCATTTAAAACTATAGAAATAATATGCTGTTATTTAACTTTTTACGACTTGTTCATTTTACCCCATCGATTGTCCGTTTTACCCCCGCCGATTTTTTTCACGCTTGTTTTATGCACGATTTGTTGAAGAAAATAATCAAAGAAAACAATATTTTTTAAATGTACCGTCTAGGCGCCATTCACCGTGTGTCTTCGAATATTTTTTCATTATTTCTATATTATGATTGAATGATATGACAATTTCCCTTCTATTTCACCAATACAACACTAATTTATTGTTACCATGTCAAAACGCTCATTAGAAACATTTAAAAGTATCATTTTGACACTAAAGTGTGTTTACATGAAGCGGGTTTCTGCTCGTTCACTGCATTCATAGTGAAAAAACGAAAACTGCGCTAAGGTGATTTAAGGCGAAACTGGATCCATTTCCTCACTTTTTGGTTTTTGATTTTTCATAAAATAACGAAGCAATATATTCAAAATCGGTTTTCGTGCACATGTAGTGTATGGATCAGGGTATCTCCTGATGTTTTTTCGTGGTGGAAAATGTTTTTCGTTTTTGCAGAAACCATTTTTGAATAAAATTTCACAAAAAAATGGTTTCTGCAAAAATTGAAAACTTTTTCCACCACAAAAAAATTCAGAAGATACATTGATCCATGCTCTACATGTGCACGAAAACCGATTTTGAAAATATTGCTTCGTTATTTAATGAAAAATCAAAAACCAAAAAAAATGAGAAAATGCTTCCAGTTTCGCCTTAAGCGATAAACTAAATGTAGTAACGTTTTTATTTCACCAAGAAGCAATTAAATTCACATATCAGATATGTATTTTGCATTACCGAAGTAAGTTTAACAAGAAAGTACGATTACTCGTATTTTTAATTGAAACAAAAAGGCACGGTAAATGGGTACCCTAAAAATCAATGGTCTCCATTCACCGTGCCCCATATTGTCCCATATATCTAGAAAAAATCGAAAATTTGAACATTCGTTTTTCTAATAAAATCTTGCAAGTTATTACTTGAAATGAATTTATACGAAGAAAATTTCCTTGGCTGGGGTGTTTTGATCATTTTTAAACAAAGTAGAATAAAATTTCTCATACACGGTGAATGGTGACCTACCACGGAATTAGGCGACCCTACTACCCTTTACTAATTGTACTATATCACCAAATTTTGTGAAAAATTTTCTACTTCTGTGGGTATTGCTTTAATTTTAACCTATAATGAAGGCAATTAAAAGCGGCACCAACAATGATTATGAGACTGGTGTCAAATGACAGCCCTTATTTGCCCCGAATCCTCTTAGATCCACGGTGAATGGTGCCTTGACGGTAATCTATTACAAGATTTCTAGAGTATATCATTACCTTCCATGTTACTTGGAAAAGCAGATGGATTTTGCCGCATTTCCACTGGAAACAATCACAATGCTTAGGTTGTCCACTTTACCCCCACCACCACTACTATATTAAGTGAGTTTGCAAATCAATATTTCTAAACCTCCATTACGCTGAAGTTTTATTTCGTAAAAAAACAAGGACTCAACAAACTTGACATCGCTGACCGTTTGACAACTGAATGTTAGTTCGACATATTATAAATTGATTTTTTTTTAACATATGAGCGATTCCAAGCAACAGCATCAAAATTAAGGAAATTTTTTAATTCATGATTTTCTATTGAACTGAAACTTTGCACAGTTTTTCAGTTCCATCTAAATCGCCATTTTTCGATATTAAATTTTTATTTTGAATCACGACTAACTTTTCAAAAGGGTGTATGTGAAAATGGTTCGAAAATATTCAAAAATCTGCACAGCCAAAATGGTTCGTTCGATTGCTATGAATTTTTCAGCAAAGTTAGATAACTAAATGGTGATTCTCAAGAAAATATACACCGTGAAAAAAAAATCTTTTTTTAACATGAAAAAATATATATTTTGCCACAAAAACTCAAATAACTCAAAACCCAATCTTTTTACCAACGTATTTTTTTTTAGGAAAGACGGTCCATTGTATTAGCAATCTACCATAAAAATTTGGTGATGGTAAACTAATAAACAAAAAAGTTATAACATTTCAAACATTTCACAATTTTTACATTTGGTGAATATTTTTTTCTGTGTATATTATTACGGTCAGAAATCGCAGTTTGATGCTGATTTTATTGTTCAGCAAAGTTAGATAACTAAATAATGATTCCTAAGAAAATATACACTGTGAAAAAAATCTTTTTTAACATTAAAAAATATCATTTTTGTCACAAAAACTCAAATATCTCCAAAACCCTATCTTTTTACCAACGAAATTTTTAGGGAAACGGTCCATTAGCAATCTACCATAAAAATTTGGTCGTGAGTAAAACAAACTGTTTTTATTATGTATTAAGTATATTATATGTACAGTAATGTTCCGATTTTATCACGCCCTCCGCGCATTAGTCGTTTATTCATTAATTTGCTGTTACATTTGAGGACAAGTGTTTTCCCTCTTCTTCAAGATGAATGTTGAAAGCGTGTTTTGCAACGTTAAAAATATTGAAATGGGTATAGATGTTGAAGAATATTTCAAAACATTTTTGAAAAGAGGCGTGATTAAATTGTTTAAACAGATGTCGCTGATGGTACGGCATGACTCTCTGCACTTAGCACTTCTGGCAATTTCTCAGTTGTTGTCGTTTTCGAACTTCCTGCGCCCTGATTTTCCAATGATATACAGATGGCTCGTTTGTCAAAGTCTAGACGGCAGGACGTGCAAATGCGTAAATTTGTATTCAATGTGGACATTTGGGCGTAACCAGTCTCTTTCAGTTTATCTATGGTGCTTTCGGTGAGATTTCGTAACTCTTTTGAACATTTTTTTTTTCATCAAACGGTCTACAAGAGAGCGTTGAGTTGAAGACCTTTGAGAAAGCGACTGTTCATGTTGTTCATTAGATTATAATAAACAAAATCATCTATTAGTTTTAACAGACTAGTTTGGTGTTGTTTGCTTGGCTGAAGAAAAAAATTACTATAAAATTTTTAATATCCATAGCGGTAGTATTTTTTTTTTTGCTTTTTCGTGAGCATTGTCATGGTATGTACACAGACAAACAAACGTAACACAGACGAAATTTTCATTGACCACGCCTTTAACGATCATTGTGAATCTTGGTTGTGGCTTTCATAACCAGAAGAGCGCCCATCGTTTTCCTTTGCGTTTGACGTTTCACACTAGCGCCTTCTGATGACGATATTGCAAAACGCAGTGTTTCGTGAAACATTTCCACCAGGTGGTGGTAGTGTGAACTGGGCGATGGATTTTCACGAAAATTCACGAAAACAGACGTTTCGTCTGTTTGCCTGTGGTATGTACCTCTCATGCATTTGTTGTTGTTCAAGTTACTCGCATTCTTCCGATCATAAAGTCTGTTCTGACGGGCTTGGTGGTCTAGTGGCTACCGCTTCTGATTCGTATGCAGAAGGTCATGGGTTCAATCCCTGGCTCGTCCTTTTCTTCCTACTTTGTATCTTTCTATCCACTTTCTTTCACTCTCTCTTCTCTACATATACAACTCATGTATATTCATATGTTCATAGCCATCGCTAGAACCAGAAACGAATTGAAAAAAGTCGTTTCCCTCACTTCCAACTTCCACTCACAGCACAGTGTATACATTACGCCTATAAGTTATGCAACCAAAGCGTACTGTGCCGCTTGACCTTATTCACCACACAATCTATCACGAACACTATAAAAACCCCTATCCATGGATCGCATCACCGACCCAACGGTGACTCCCAGATCTCCCATCCTTTCCGTCTAACAAATACCCCAGTCCGTGCGGGTTGTGGGGACGCAGAGTGCTCTCGGTCTCTAGTAGCAACAACCAGCACACTCTAACATTCCTTTCCCTTCCCAGCTGACTATAAGGACTTGGCCGGCGCCGTTATTGATCAAATATGCATGTAGCAGCTCATTACACTTTGAGAATAAGTGGAATGTCCCAGCCCCTTATTCAGTTGGATCTCAGTGCAATTGGTACCAGTTCAGATCAATCACGGAGGAGCAAACATTGACATGTATAGTCAGAATTGATCGTGATCGTGATCGTTCTTCCGATCATAAAGTCTGTTCTCTAAGAGGTATTTCTTTTTGCAGATAAACTAGACGTATGCGCGTATATAAAACTTTTATTATACAGCTTTTGTCTTAAAAATAAGTTTAATTCCATTTTTCTTATAATCAACAGCTTTTCAACACTATCAAGGGATTTTTTCACCAGTCACGTACAATAAAAAGTATGACACTCTCAATATTTGTGATCACAACACTGGATCGCGTCTAAGTTTCAAATAGATACTATAGTAATTATGAATAATCAAACAAAAATATCATGAAAACAACTTGTTTAATTCAGGCGGTAGCCTTGGCAATAAAATCAGCATCAAAATATAATTCTCGAAATAATTTACACAGAAAAAAACTTGTTTGTTACTAAATGTAAAAATTGTGAAATGTTTGAAATGTCATAACTTTTTTGTTTATTAGTTTACCATCACCAAAATTTTATGGTAGATAGCAGATATAGGGGCTGTCCATAAACCACGTGGTCATTTTTTGGGACTTTTCAAACAAACCCCCCCCCCCCCCCGCGTGGTCATTAGTCCATACAAAATGGTCATTGGCCGCACACCCCCCCTATTGACCACGTGGTTTATGGACAGCCCCATAATGGGCCATTTCCCCTAAAAAATTGACGTTGGTAAAAAGATAGGGTTTTGAGTTATTCGAGTTTTTGTGACAAAGATCATATTTTTTTAAGTAAAAAAAGAAATTTTTTACAGTATATATTTTCTTAGGAATGACCATTTAGTTATCTAACTTTGCTGAAAAATTCATAGCAATCGAATGAACCATTTTGGCTGTGCAGATTTTTGAATATTTTTGAACCATTTTCACATACACCCTTTTGAAAAGTTAGTCGTGATTCAAAATAAAAATTTAATATCGAAAAACGGCGATTTAGATGAAACTGTGCAAAGTTTCAGATATTTTTGAAATGGTCGCTCAGGATCGACTGACATGACTCCGTGGAATTCCTCATTTGCTCATGATTGATCGCATCAGTTTAATTGTATTAGGGGGTTAGGGGCATAATGTACACCAGGGGCGAAATGGACACCCCTGTTTTTGCCAAAACCTTTGACTTTTATGTTAAACTTTTAATGCATAAGTGTAAAGGCACAATTCAATGCTCTATTTTTCAAAAGTACCATTCATATTCCTCCAAAATAACCAAAAATATCATTGAAATTGAAATATGTTTTTTATATGGAGGAATTCTTATAATTTCGAAGCAGTAGCAAATAAGGTATTACGAGTGTTTGGGTGTGTCCACCATAAAACAATTGAAACTTCATGTATACGCAGATTAAGCAATGGATAAAGTATTAAATTTTGGTCAGAATTTACTCAAAATTGAAATTTTGATGTTGTAGTCGATTCGGGGCGAAATGAACACTGGCAATTGCTAATGGATGTACGCGCATTGCATACTATTAGGCGTTTTAGAGAGTTTGGAAAGAATCAATCCGATTATTTTAACCTAAAGTTTATTTAACTAACTTTGATGTTATGCAAACTCGCCTTAGATAAACTATTGTATCTGTGGTATTGATCTGCGTAGGTAAGTTACTTAACTGGTCGATGTAATCAAAGAATTAGCATATAATATGCAGGGGTGTCCATTATGCCCCGATGGGTGTCCATTTGGCCACGCTCCTTTCCTGCCAGCCCTAAAAAACACACGATGAACAATTCATTATTTCTTCATAATAAAGACATTCTACCTGCTGTAAATGATTGAAATGCGTAGGAAACAAGCTAACGTTGTAAGCCAACTGACAATATAAGTT
The DNA here is from genome assembly GCF_035046485.1 of Aedes albopictus. Classification (NCBI taxonomy): domain Eukaryota; kingdom Metazoa; phylum Arthropoda; class Insecta; order Diptera; family Culicidae; genus Aedes; species Aedes albopictus. Next base: position 342,524,467 of record NC_085138.1, read on the forward strand.
TTTCTCTGATATACAGGCCTAAGGTACTCATTATGTCCATTATGCTCCTAATCCCCCTACAATGTTTTTATTACTGTTTGTTCATAAACACGAAACACCCAAACGGGATAAATTTCAAATCCGGAAGTTTAAACACATGAATGTTATGTTTGATCACCATGCTGACATTTTCAACAATGTTATTTTCTCTTTACAAACAAGGCTGAGGGCCCCTATAGCCGAGGCGGTAAACGCACGGATATTCAGCATGACCATGCTGAGGGTGACGGGTTCGATTCCCGGTCGGTCCAGGTTCTTTTCGTAAAGGAAATTTCCTTGACTTCCTTGGGCATAGAGTATATTCGTGCCTGCCACACGATATACGCATGCAAAATGGTCATTGGCAGAGGAAGCTCTCAGTTAATAACTGTGGAAGTGCTCATAGAACACTAAGCTGAGAAGCAGGCTTTGTCCCAATGAGGACGTTACGCCAAGAAGAGAGAGAGAGACAAACAAGGCTGCGGTTGGTGGAATACAATCAGTCAGTATTAGTCCGGTTGATTGCAAATGGCGTTGCATTTTCAGAGAAATAAAATTCGTCGTCTATTTTGAAGGCCTCCTAGGAGCATCGTATGATAACGAGTACAGTGAGAGTCCATTTTTGTCATGTGTCCAGTCGGCTACTTTTAAAAAGACAATGATCAAATTAATTTGGTCTAACTTCTTTTTTTTTAGGTTCATGGCACTCCATTAGAACAGATGCCTTACCAGGAATTTGTTGTTTGGCACGATAAGTAACCACTGAGCGATAAAAAGTGAAGAAAATGAAGAAGTTTCGAATATTCGTGAGAAGTACCATCCTATCGTTTACCGGAAGCTGTTTCAGGACTATAACAGTTTTTATAAGTTTATCCTGTTACATGTAGCAAAATCAGCGATGGAAATGTACTCATCGTTTGTTAAATGAATCCACGACTTGTGCTTCATGCTATACAGAGCTATGCTAAGTTATGCTATGTACAGGGGATAGACAAAATGATCGAGACAGATAAAATTTTCACTTTTAGAAAAATGTTCAACTACCTGTAACTTTTCGAAAAGTGCATCAAATATTCTCAAATATTTACTGTAAGTTGTGTATCAGTGGCCCAAATTTGTAAAAGATCTGGCCGTTGTTCACGAAGTTATAAAGATTCTTAAAAAAAGGTAAGATTATCCGATAGCCAACTTTGAGCTGTTATATCTCCGGATTCAAAAACCGAATGCAATTAAATTTTGGCCATTTATGACTTTTATAATAAGCTATGATAAATAATTGACTTAACCCGTTAACAGCCGGGACGATCTACTTTTGGCAGAAATGCAATATCTTCTTTGTTTTTAAACATTTTACCCTGGATTTTTTTTATAGCCAAGCGGAATAGTTGTGCTAAGAAATGCATGGTACCTCCCCCCTTTGCACCCTCCCCCTTTTGCTGGTAGCCGAAAATACGTGGCTTTTTTGTATTTTTTTTTTTTTAATTCTTCATGTTTTTATACTCAAATTTCATCTTTTTGCTTATCATCAATAGTTTTCCCTGATCCTTGACATGCAATGTAGTCATAGTCTGTTGAAGTTTTGATCCAAAGTACTCCAAAGTTTGTGTCACAAATGCACCATCCTTTACCAAATTTTCCTCTCCTCTTCTTGGCGTAACGTCCTCACTGGGACAAAGCCTGCTTCTCAGCTTAGTGTTCTATGAGCACTTCCACAGTTATTAACTGAGAGCTTCCTCTGCCAATGACCATTTTGCATGCGTATATCGTGTGGCAGGCACGAAGATACTCTATGCCCAAGGAAGTCAAGGAAATTTCCTTTACGAAAAGATCCTGGACCGACCGGGAATCGAACCCGTCACCCTCAGCATGGTCATGCTGAATACCCGTGCGTTTACCGCCTCGGCTATATGGGCCCTTTTTATACACGATGAATCATCACAGAACATAGTCTACGGTACTCAGAAAGCCTCAAAGCACTACTAGAATGTTCATGGTACATGAATTGGGTGATCTAGGTCATCCAAACTACTCTGGAATTCATTTTCTTAAGATCTACAAATCTACCATCATTCGTGTTCACTCTGTTCATGAAATTTAGTCACGTTGATGTCCATTAGACCTCGCAATGCAATGCTACGAGCAACTCGATATTGTAGTTGTTGGACATGCCGTGAAATACAAATGGCCTCCAAAATACTGTGAAGTTTGTGTTACGATTTCTACATACTGTAGCATTCTTTAATTGTAAAAATAATCGTGGGATGTAGTCTATACTGCTGATGAAGCCTCAGTGCACAACTATAATGCTTTTAGTACATTCATGGGGTATTCCAGGCTTCCCAAACTATTTTGGAATTAGGACCTTCAAGCTCTGCAGGCATTACTCTTGTTTCTGTTCACTCTATCGGCATAATTCTTTCACGATTGTGTCTGTTGCACCTCATAATATTGCGAGTATCTCTATGTGTTGCTATTTGGGTGTCCACCAAGGTGTCCACTGTCATACAAATGGACCCAATGTATTTTGAAGTATGGGTCGCAATATCCGTAAATCTTATGATACATTTATTGAAGCGCATATAATCTGCGCTACTCTTAGAGCTTCGGAGTGCAATACTGATAACTTGACAACATTCACTTGGTGAATCCAAATTATTCTGGAATAAAGACCTTCAAGCTCCACAAGCTCTACTGAATATCTTTACTTTATCGGTGTAGCTTCTCCAAAAAATCCTTCAGGAATTCTTCCAAGACTTTCACCAATAATTCTTCAAATAATGTTTCCAGGTATTCCTCCAAGTATTCCTGGAAGAATTCTTCCAGGAATTTTTCAAGAAATTCCTTGAAAATTCTTTCAGGAGTTCCTCCAAGTATTCTATCAGAAACAAAAATCCCTTCAGGAATTTCTCCAGATATCACTCTTAAGAATTCCCCAAAGAATCCCTCTAGGTGTCTTGTATGGGAAAATTTGACCTTTTATTTTCAAAAAATCATATCTCAAAAACTAAAAAAAACATCTCTGATTTTTTTATATGTTACGCCAAATTTCCTGAATCTTCTGATAAAAATATGAACCAGAGTATTCTTTAGTCCCGAGACCATGAAAACGTGGAAAAACTGGCCAAGGGCTGAAAATCTCTTTAATAAAGACAAATCAATCAATGAAAAAACTAATATATTTACATATTTTATAGTACTCTTTACATTTTGATGTTTTGAAAATTTTTAGTTTTGAGCCCACCAAGTTTCACGACAATCGGAGATAGAGTAGATATACGACAGTGTTGTGGTTTCACCACATTTATCCTAAAACGTCAACAATTGAAATAACCCTTACATCACTCTGCAGAATAACGATAGTGCGGTTCTTTTGTGAAAATTTTTCATGTTCTAAAATACTACTAGCTGAATACAAAGTAAAGTCTTTCCAGAGTTATGTCGTGAAGTCCTTCAAAGATGAACCTTGTGGAAGTTCTCCAAGGATTCCTTTAGAGATTTTTCTAAGGAGGAATCTTGCAGAAGTTCCTCATGGAAAAATATCTTTGATGAATTTCTGACACCATGCATGTAGCCATGCCTGATTGAATCTTTGAGATTTTCTTAAGGAGTTTTTGGAGGAATCCTATACCTACTACTAACAGATACCGTAATATGTGGTAAGGTTGTTTGTAGATGCACGTAGGTAGCATCCAAAATCGACATTTTTAACCCCCCCTCCGAAACGCTTATTCTTATTGTATGAACATCCTGAAATTTGTGTATAAACCGTAACGCTCGGCCATACTTCCCCTATCCCCTTAGAGCGATACGTAATTTGTGGACGATGCCCTAGACTTTTTCCCACGTTCACGGTAGAACCCGAGCAGAAGGGAATAACAACAGCATAAGGAGCTGTGTTATTTCGGCAAAATAACTGAATAATAACATCGATTATTTTTAAGTTATTACCATAACATATTGTGTTATAAACTTGACTGTCATAAGCGGCAAAATAACAAATTCCATAACAAAAAAATGTTCCTAGAAAACCATTTCAATAACTTGTTTTGTTAGTTTCAATAACAACTTAATAACGATGAATTCGGAAAATATTTCAATAACAAATTTTGATATTAATATGTTATTGAAAATAATCGGAGAGCAGAATTTGCTATGATATCAAACTCGTTACTAAATAAGTTATAATAGGGTGGATGTACCAATTATGGCACTACCTAAGGAAAACTATTTCTACAAAAATGACAAGAAGGTCAACGAATATCATCAATATATTAAAAGATAGCTTAGTTTCCATACTTTACAGGAAAAATATAGAAACGGAACAAAACCACATTTAGTATTGATTACAGCGTGTGCTAATGATAGGAACCCTGTACCAGTTATGGATACATTTGTTAACTTCGGTTCCTTTTCACACTATTTGCATTTCTAAAATTCCTCTATCAAGTGACTTTGTCATAACATTCTTCCAGAAATTTGTCGACAGATTTGGTCCATAGGGTATGTGTGTCATCAGTAATCTCACGCTCCCATATACATCCTATTCGAAAACAAGCGATTACGGCACCGAATGATTCCGTTCTTTTTGTTTTCATGGGTGCTCACTTCCAACAAAAAATACAAAAATAAGAAACAAAACAAACAGCGCTTCAATCCTTTGTCTTTCGTAGGATGAAAATGGGAGCCACATGCTTAATAAGAGAACTAATACCCTAAATGGCTCCAAAAATTTTCCAGAAATTTCTCCGAGAGTTCTTCGACGGAATTTTTCATGGATTTTCAAAGACTCCTCTAGAAATTCCTCCAGAATCCTGCATAGAATCCCTTCAAGGATTTCTTCAGAACTTCCTGTGATCATTAGTCCTGAAGTTCATCTTAAGATTTCTCTGAAATTTTTTTTGAGGATTTCACCAGGAGTTTTTCTGAAGGATTCTTCAGGAGTTTTTCAAAAGATTCTGCCAAGAATTCTGAAAATTGCTCAGAAGAATTACCTTCGGAATTTCTAAGAAAATTGCCCCAGGAGTTCTCTTGAAGACTTCTCCAGGGATTTATCGAAAGGTTCCTCCAGAACTTCCAAGTATTTATCCGAAAATTATTTAAGGAATACTTAAAAGGAGTCGTTCAGAAATTTCCTTCTTAACTGAATACAAAAATGGAACAACACAGAGGGACAGGTCATAATTGTCGAATTGTTGCTGTGATTTCAAAACTTGTTACTGTTGTGCTATTGCTGATAAGTTGATCAATAGTACAACAATAACTATACTTTTACTTCAACAAAACATGTTATTTAAATGTAATTTAGTTAAAGTATATCAATAGCTTGATTAAATGAGATTGTCCAACAAAATTTGTTATGGAAATGCTATGCCTTGATAATTTAATAATAACAAAACAAGATATAAAAACAGGTTATGTGATTTGGAAGTTATTAACTTGCTATTCTCCTATGCTCGGGTCGACAATTTTATTCTGCACATTTTAGGTTATATGTTATTGACCGTTGAAAACACCAACGTAGTGAAGAAGAAGTTATCAAAAAAGTTGTTACCGTAAACTGGGGTCAAATTGATCAGACGTTTTTCGATTAGAAAAAGCATATTTTCAATCATTTTCTTTATAGCATCGTGCTTGGAATCTGATACTTCATGCTATTTGTAAGGAAACTATTGAAAAAATGCTTTATCTTCTTGAAAGGCGACTGATCAATTTCAACCCGGAGATCAATTTGACCCCGGTTTACGGTATTTGATGTACTGTCAAACCCCGCGTATACATCACTCTTTAATACGACACTTTTTAATTCGTACCTCGCTCATTCGACATTTCGGCACCTACATTTCAAAAGGGCGTAACTGCATTTCAAAACAGTGCCTTTTTTTGAAGCTGTGGATCGTATTTCATATTTCCCATGAAATCCATCCCCACTATCAGAAAGAGGGGGATTTTAGCTTTCTTTTAGTGCTTATAGATTGTCCAAAAGATTGAACATACGATCCACAGCTTTGAGAGAAGGCACTATTTCAAAAAACAGTTACGCCCTTTTGAAATGTTGGTGCCGATTTGTCGAATTTAAAAATGATCAAATGTCACAGTGCAATACACTATAAATACGAATGATCCGCTTTGGCGTAGCTAGGATTTTTCCCTGGAGGGGGCCCAGGGGGGGCCTGACTTGAGATGAATTTTAAGCGGGATGGGCGCCCGATATGTGAATAAGCAAATTGGTACTGTAGTTTTGAGTAATCAAAAAGGCTGTTTTAGATTTGTTCATAGTTTCGTAAACTACATGAGTACGAACAATTCCTCCAAGATTTTTTCCATAGCTTGCTTCAGTGATTCCATCATGGCTCATTCCAGAAATTCAATCACGAATTCATCTAGGGATTCCACTAGACATTTTTTCGCGGATTTGTCCTGGGATATCTTTAGAGGTTCCTCCAGCTTTTCCAGTGCTTTTTTCGAGGTTTCCTCTAGGAATTTCTCCAGAGATCCTTTAAGGTATTTCTGCAGGTATTCAGAGATTTCTACAGGGATTTCTCCATATATGCCTTTCAGAATTCCACTAGAGATTGCTCCAATAATTACATCTGGAATGATTCGAAATCTTTCTGCAGGAATGTATTCCAGAAAATCTTTTAGAAAATTTTACTTAGAGGTTATTAAAAATACTCCAAGAATTGTTTGAAAAAAAATGTACAAAAAAAACTTTAGAGATCCTAGTATTTCTTCAACAATTACTGCAGACATTGATTTCTTCAATTTTTTTATCCAGGAATATTCCTACAAAAAATCTTCCAGGTATTCACTAAGTAAGCTCTCCTGAGATTCCATAGAGTTCCTCATGGGGTTGCTTTGGGGATTGCTCATCGGGTTTCTTCAGAAATTACTTCGAGTTCCTCCAGGGATTCACCGGAAATTTCTTCTGTTATTCTTTCAAAAACGAATTCCCGGATTATTTCAAAAATGCCACTAAGAACTCTTGTTGGGATTCCTTCAGAAACTCCCCCAGGAATTAATCCCGGATTTCAGGATTTCCTCAGGAATTTTAGCGGTTTCAGAAGCATAAGTACGAGAATCTGTGGGAAATGCAGTCAACAACTGTTGAACTATATAACATAGTGGATGAACTGGCGTAAAAACCATTCTTGGAAATTAATATCTTGTCGTCGAGTCATGACAATTAAAGTTAACCATATTGATGTTACCTAACATCACAATTTGAACAATTTCAAAGATATTCTAACGAACATTTTGGTGGAAAGACTGGTTGCGACACATTCAAATATTTATAGATTCATATATCACTTATGCATTTCAGGATGTACAATGTTCCAGAAAACATCAAGCGTCCTATAAAAGTTTTATAAAAAATAACAAAAATTATTGCTTTTTCTAAAAAAATATCCTTGTACAATCTCTAGGAGAATACTTGATATAGCATTTATCCTTTGAGCGAAAAGTCTCTGAGAAATTTGAATAGGATGTTGATAAATTTTTGATTAAATGAATGAATTGCCCCAAGAGTAAATTAAAATTAAAAATTATGAAAATCTGGATGAGTGATTCTGGTGAAAACAATCTTACAATTTAAATATTGTTATTGCAAAACAATTGAAAGAATATTTAAAGGGATTTTTAGTATCTGATGGAATTCCGCAAAGCACGCCTATTGTAGCTCATAAAAGTATGTCTAATATTTTGTTTGAAAGATTTCTGTTGTTCTTCATGTACTCAAATGTTCGGAGAAAACCGGAGTAAGTTATCGGCAAAATCCCTTTTTGGTGAAGCTTTAGCATAATTCCCTAGTAAAACTCCTAGTTCAGCAAATTCTCGAGAATTTTGAGTTTCTAGTTAAACTAGTTAAACTACCAATTAAAATTCTCGCGAGAGTTCCCGTGAGTATTCAAAAGCATCTGGAGCAATATAGTTGTATGATTTATTGAAAAAAATAATTCCCAAATAATGAATCTGCCTCTATATTTTTGGGGAAATACTTTCTCAAAAACTAATCTTTCAGGAATTCCTGGAGAAATTCCTGACATATCTGAAAATGTGATCAGAAAAAAAAATAAATCTCTGAGAACTTCATATTAAAATTGCTGATGAAATAACTGAATGCTAGACGATTATCAGAAAAAAATCTAAGATTTCTTTGATCTCTCAAATTTTTTCTAGAATTTACGATTTTAGCCTAAGTAACCTGCCTGACTTTCTGCAGTAGCCATTTACGCTACCATAAAGTTCGCACTGGTTTTCTATTGAAATATCTTGAAAATCATCATCAAAAATACTACACTGATGATTTCCCTACAAATCGTTTCCAAAATTCTTTCACGAGTAATCTATCCAGATATTCCACCAGGAGTTCATCCGGAATGTTTTTTTCTGGGCATTCTGTTATTGCCTATTAGTTTCCCAAACGAACTTACCAATAATTTTTTGGAAGAGGTTTTTGGAATATTACAAAGAAATCCACAAATAATAAGTTCGTAAATCATATAATCATAGTGTATTCTCTAAGAATTTCGACCTTCCAGGATTATCCTTTTTTTATTTGCTTAAACAACTGCATAATTTGTACTAGTCGGTCATCTATGAATTTAAGGAATTTTTAATGAAGATGTCATAACTTTTATGCCCATCATTGGATACGAGACAAACAAAACATAACTTATTTTCAAGTTCATATGAATACTATCATACTATGTTAAATCCAAGGATCTGAAAATATTCCATATTAATATCTTAATCTTAAATTTTTCTTAGTAAATTACGTTTTATTTTCACTATAAATCATTCTATTTTAGAATCGGGAAAATTTTCAAAAAGATATCGGGAAAACCGGGAAAAACTCGGGAATTTTATTTGCCGCTCTGAGTGGCCACCCTGGTAATCCGTTAATAACACCGTTCAGCACTAAATTTTGTTATGGGATGAGAAAAAAAATAACAGGGGTTTGGGACCCTAGAAGTGTCATAGTGAAATAATTTTTGAAAAATATTGGACCGGGCCTTCACAGTTCAATACCGAAGTTTGTATGAAGAACTTGGGGTGTTCAATTAATAAAGTGCATTAGAACGCGCTGTGCATATATTTAGGCGTTAGGCAATAACGAAACTAACCCAAATACCGAAAACGCCTAAACATATGCACAGCGCGTTCTAATGCACTTTATTAATTGAACACCCCAAGTTCTCCATACAAACTTCGGTATTGAACTGTGAAGGCCCGGTCCAATATTTTTCAAAAATTATTTCACTATGACGCTTCGAGGGTCCCAAACCCCTGTTATTTTTTTTTTCTCATCCCATAACACCAAATTTTGTAAAATTTTGTCGAGCAGTGTAATCTTTATCTCGGATTGACTCCAGGGTTTTTTTAGGATTACTTGTAGATTTTTTGAATAATTTGAAGGATTTCTAGAGGAATTCCTCCAGCGATTTGTATTGGAATTCTTTTTGATAATTTTAGAGGGACACAGAAGCCAAGAAATTCTCCAAGTAGTCTTCCAGGAGTTCTTTCACAATTATCTCCGGGAAATCTTTAAGGAATCCGATCATGAATACCTTCAAGATTACCCCTTGCAGCAAAAGCTTTCAAATATATAAAAAAAAATCATCAATGGCCTTTTGAATGTGTGCATTGTTTGATAGACGCACAAATACCCCTGGCCCACGAAATAAAAGATATTAGTGACCGACTAGAAATCACCTCCAGCATGGTTTTAAAGAATACACTCGCGTTTTTGCTTGAGCTACATGGATCATTTCTTATTATGTAACATCTATTCTCACTAGTAATTCAAAAACTTTTGCTGGATATTTTTGTCTGTTTTTAACGAGATTTTTAACCCTAGGCTAGTTCATCTCGGGACCCACGCTTTACTTCCCTTCCGAAGGAAGAACCCACATTTTGTGAGTATGTCGGGAGTGGGATTCGATCCCGGGTCCTTGGCGTGATAGTTTTGTGTTCTAACCACCACACCAGGTCCGCTCCACTATTTTGCTGGAATTCCATTGCAAATTCAACCAGATTTTTTCCCACATGATACTTGAATTCCACAAAGAAGCACTTAACCATATTTTGCAGTAATGCTGCTGGAAAATTCAAAGATTCTTAAAGATACTCATCAAAGAATTCCTGGAAATTATCATTTAGATTTAATTTCTCAGCAATTCAAAAAAGAAGACTAACAAAGCATTGCTATTTATATAATTCTGGTTATACAGGGTGTTAGGTTCCTGAGTGCAAACTTTTTAAAGGGTGATAGAGGACCATAAATGGTGAAAAAAATTGTTCTACGCATATGATCAAATCTCAATCGTTACGTACACCCAAAACAAAGCGCGCATATTTTAGGAGGAAAGCGCTCACGCTGCAAGCGCAAAAGTAGCTTGTCGACGGTAGAAGCACTTTTCCGTGCTTATTTGATCGTGCGCCTGCGCGCACAAAAATTCGAGTAGTATTTTTGACCACACATTGACAAGCTGCAATGTGTGGGTGTCATCGGTTGCTACGTTGCTGTGAATGTATTGGTGTTCACATACTTTCGCGTCACCAATACATGCAAAACGTGCATCTGTATTGGTTGGGAAAAATGTTGAGAATGTGTGGGTGTCCTACCGTGATCGGTGGTTTGTTTTCGTTCCGATCGAACGATGGACACGGGTGCGATTATCGGTTATCGTAGGCGAACGGCATTGCGGATTCTTTGCCGTTTATGAGACATTTGGGAAAGTTCGTCTCCCCATTTCGCTCCCATTATCCCATTCAGTTCAAACCTGTGACAGCAGGATGAGCGAACCAAACAATGATACGACAGAAGGGGTGGTGGGTGGGTGCCTGTAGCAGTCGGATGCGATCAATGAGAGTATAATGGAGGTGTGGAAGAGATGCTTTGTGTGCGTGAGATCCGTGTTTGGTGCAAAACATGTCACTACTACAAGCAAAGCGAGCTCCCATAAGAACGCGTGTCAAATAGTGACGTCACTATTTGTGTTTACATTTTTCTTTGCTTACTAATACATAGCCATCTCTTCTTCTTCCTCACCTGTAATATACTCTCATTGGGATGCGATGCAGAAAGGTACCGGCGTAACGGGCTCAGACGCACCGCGATGGCAGCAGCAAGAAACAGCGGTGTTGGCTTACCCAGGTTACCATCCCAGGGTGGTTAGGTTTTGTACTTTTCGTCGTCTGCAACTACTTATTAGTACTATAATAAATATGAATATGGCAGACGTTTAGAAACAAAATTTCTTCGGCAACTCGGACAATATTTTATTTAAAATTTATCGGCAAACTTATTTCTGGATTCTTTAAGAAGTTTATTAAAAAATTCTCGAAATTTTTTTTGGTTTTTACTTTATGTTAGGTATTTTAACTAAGTGCTCATTCTACGCTCAAATCTATTTTTGGGAAATTTCTTTTGCATTACTTTGAGCATTTCTTTGTCAATTTTTAAGGAAATGTCTGCGGTAGTGTTTTGAGGAATTATTCGTAGTTCCTTATATAAGTTTCTTTGCAAATAATTAAATTATTGCTACAGCAATATACTGGCAGTTTAGTCAGCGTTTCTCAAGGGTTCCTTCAGGAATTTCTCCAAGGATTTCTCCAGGAATTTCTCCAGGGCTACTTCCAGGGTTTCCTCCAGGAATTTCTCCAGGAATTTCTTTAGGGATTCCGCCAGGAATTTCTCCAGGGGTTCCTCCAGCAATTTCTCCAGAAATTCCTCCAGAAATTTCTACAGGGATTCCTCCAAGAATTTCTCCAGGGATTCGTCCAGTATTTCTCCAGGAATTTCCTCAGGGATTCCGCCAGAAATTTCTACAGGGATTCCTCCAGAAATTTCTACAGGGATTCCTCCAAAAATTTCTCCAGGGATGCCTCCAGTATTTCTCCAGTAATTTTTTCAGGGATTCCGCCAGGAATTTCTCCAGTGGTTCCTCCAGTAATTTCTCCAGGGGTTCCTCCAGTATTTCTCCAGGGATTACTCCAGGAATTTCTCCAGGAATTCCTCCAGAAATTTCTTCAAGGGATTCCTCCAGTATTTCTCCAGGAGTTCCTCCAGAAATTTCTTCAGGGATTCCGCCAGGAATTTATCCAGTGGTTCCTCCAGTAATTTCTCCAGGGATTCCTCCAGGAATTTGTCCAGGGATTCCTCCAGTATTTCTCCAGGAATTCCTCCAGGAATGTCCCTCAGGGATTCCGCCAGCAATTTTTCCAGGGATTCCTACAGAAATTTATCCAGGGATTCCTCCAGAAATATTTTCAGGGATTCCTCCAAGAATTTCTCCAGGGATTCGTCCAGTATTTCTCCAGGAATTTCCTCAGGGATTCCGCCAGAAATTTCTACAGGGATTCCTCCAGAAATTTCTACAGGGATTCCTCCAGAAATTTCTCCACGAATGCCTCCAGTATTTCTCCAGGAATTCCTCCAGGAATTTCTTCGGGGATTCCGCCAGGAATTTCTCCAGTGGTTTCTTCAGTAATTTCTCCAGGGGTTCCTCCAGTATTTCTCCAGGGATTACTCCAAGAATTTCTCCAGGAATTCCTCCAGGAATTTCTCCAGGGATTCCTCCAGTATTTCTCCAGGAGTTCCTCCAGAAATTTCTTCAGGGATTCCGCCAGGAATTTCTCCAGTGGTTCCTTCAGTAATTTCTCCAGGGATTCCTCCAGGAATTTGTCCAGGGATTCCACCGGTATTTCTCCAGGAATTCTTCCAGGAATGTGCCTTAGGGATTCCGCCAGGAATTTCTTCAGGGATTCCTACAGAAATTTCTCTAGGGATTCCTCCAGAAATTTCTACAGGGATTCCTGCAAGAATTTCTCCAGGGATTCGTCCAGTATTTCTCCAGGAATTTCCTCAGGGATTCCGCCAGAAATTTCTACAGGGATTTCTCCAGAAATTTCTACAGGGATTCCTCCAGAAATTTCTCCAGGGATGCCTCCAGTATTTCTCCAGTAATTTCTCCAGGGATTCCTCCAGGAATTTGTCAAGGGATTCCTCCGGTATTTCTCCAGGAATTCCTCCAGGAATGTCCCTCAGGGATTCCGCCAGGAATTTCTCCAGGGATTCCAACAGAAATTTCTCCAGGGATTCCTCCAGAAATTTCTACAGGGATTCCTCCAGGAATTTCTAAAGGGATTCGTCCAGTATTTCTCCAGGAATTTCCTCAGGGATTCCGCCAGAAATTTCTACAGGGATTCCTCCAGAAATTTCTACAGGGATTCCTCCAGAAATTTCTCCAGGGATGCCTCCAGTATTTCTCCAGGAATTTCTTCAGGGATTCCGCCAGGAATTTCTCCCAGAATTCCTCCAGTAATTTCTCCAGGGGTTCCTCCAGTATTTCTCCAGGGATTACTCCAGGAATTTCTCCAGGAATTCCTCCAGAAATTTCTTCAGGGATTCCTCCAGTATTTCTCCAGGAGTTCCTCCAGAAATTTCTTCAGGGATTTCGCCAGGAATTTATCCAGTGGTTCCTCCAGTAATTTCTCCAGGGATTCCTCCAGAAATTTCTCCAGGGATGCCTCCAGTATTTCTCCAGTAATTTCTCCAGGGATTCCTCCAAGAATTTCTCCAGGGATTCGTCCAGTATTTCTCCAGGAATTTCCTCAGGGATTCCGCCAGGAATTTCTCCAGTGGTTCCTCCAGTAATTTCTCCAGGGATTCCTCCAGGAATTTGTCCAGGGATTCCTCCGGTATTACTCCAGGAATTCCTCCAGGAATGTCCCTCAGGAATTTCTCCAGGGATTCCTACAGAAATTTCTCCAGAAGTTCCTCCAGTAATTCTCCAGGGATTCATCTAGTAATTTCTCCAGGGATTTCTCCAGGAATTTCTTCAGGAATTCCTCCAGGAATTTCTACAGGGATTCCTCCAGAAATTCTACAGGGTTTCCTCCAGTAATTTCTCCAGGGATTCCGCCAGTATTTCTCCAGGAATTCCTCAAGGAATTTCTTTAGGGATTCCGCTAGGAATTTCTCCAGGGGTTCCTCCAGTAAATTCTCCAGAAATTCCTCCAGAAATTTCTACAGGGATTCCTCCAAGAATTTCTCCAGGGATACCTCCAGTATTTCTCCAGGAATTTCCTCAGGGATTCCGCCAGAAATTTCTTCAGGGATTCCTCCAGAAATTTCTACAGGGATTCCTCCAGAAATTTCTCCAGGGATGCCTCCAGTATTTCTCCAGGAATTCCTCCAGTATAACTTCAGGAATTCCTCCAGGAATTTCTTCAGGGATACCGCCAGGAATTTCTCCAGTGGTTCCTCCAGTAATTTCTCCAGGGATTCCTCCAGTATATCTCCGGGAATTCCTCCAGGAATTTCTTCAGGGATTCCGCCAGGAATTTCTCCAGGGGTTCCTCCAGAAATTTCTCCAGGGATTCCTCCAGTATTTCTCCAGGAATTCCTCCAGTATAACTCCAGGAATTCCTCCAGGAATTTCTTCAGGGATACCGCCAGGAATTTCTCCAGTGGTTCCTCCAGTAATTTCTCCAGGGATTCCTCCAGTATTTCTCCGGGAATTCCTCCAGGAATTTCTTCAGGGATTCCTCCAGGAATTTCTCCAGGGATTCCTCCAGTATTTCTTCAAGAAATTCCTCCAGGAATTTCCTCAGGGATTCTGCCATGAATTTCTCCAGGGGTTCCTCCAGTAATTTCTCCAGGGATTCCTCCAGAAATTTCTGCAGGGATTCCTCCAGTATTTCTCTGGGAATTCCTCCATGAATTTCTCCAGGGGCTCCTCCAGTAATACCTCCAGGGGCTCCTCCAGTAATTTCTTCAGTGGTTGCTCCAGTAATTTCTCCCAGAATTCCTGCAGTGTTTCTCCAGGGATTCCTCCAGGAATTTCTCCAGGGATTCCTCCAGGAATTTTTCCAGGAATTTCTCCAGGAATTTCTCCAGGAATTTCTCCAGGGATTCCTCCAGTATTTCTCCAGGAATTTCTTCAGGGATTCTGCCAGGAATTTCTCCAGAGGTTCCTCTAGTAATTTCTCCAGGGATTCCTCCAGTTTTTCTCCAGGAATTCCTCCAGGAATTTCGTCAGGGATTCCAAAAGGAATTTCTCCAGTGGTTCCTTCAGTAATTTCTCCAGGGATTCCTCCAGACGATTGTGCGATATTTGCCAGAAAACCGTTCGCCAGAAAACCATTCGCCAGAATGACAAACGCCAGAAAACCATTTGCCAGAATGTACCATTTGCCAGAATACATGCCTAATTTCACCTTCTATAAAATTTTCACACTTGTTCGCTACCTAGCGAATTCTATCATATCTATCATTTCATTATCCACTTTGATCTCTACTCCCTTATACTTATGAGTAGAAAGAGACCGATATAGCCACAAAATCATCAAGTTAAATAGGTAGTTATTAAGCAAAGAGAAAATCGATGAAGAGATATCGATCATTACAGATACGCCTGTATGATACTAAGCTCGAGACTACGATGTAACTAGGCAATAAGTTCATAGGTCCACAAACATCTGGTATGGTGAAAATACTGCTGACCGAAGTACATTAGGCTAATTGGTCAATGGATAGAATGGTGATCACGAATCGCTATTCAGTGATTATGGAACAGGAATCGGAACGGTTTCTTAAATTTGTTCGGCTTTCCAATAATTAGCTGATACTTCGACAATGATTTTTCATAAGAGCCTAACTGACTTGATCGATTTCTCTTCGTCGACTCTCTCTTTCGCTAATAACTTGAACAAAACGAACAAAATCATTATTCTTTTTGTTTCTATAGCAACATGCAGTCGTCTTCTTCGCATTTCAGCCAAAAAATCTTTGGAAAACTCAATACACATTCTGTGATAACACAAAGAGAGGATCGATGAAGAGAACTCGAAAATGTCAGTTAGGCCCAAAAGAAAAATCAGTGTCGACTTCTACAATATTAATATTTCCGTATTGTTTTACCACAATCAACAATTAATGGTAAAATCTAGTCTTACTAACTAAGAAGAACAGCCTATGTTTAAAAGAAGGGAAAATTCACTAGTTGAACATCAACGGTTTCGATGCAAAACACTATTTTCATACAACTAAACTAATATCTTCCCAAGTAACCATGGTGCTGAAGCCTTTTTGCGTGCAGATATACGACGTATTTAGAGCAATCATTACTTTAAATGCAATTTTAAGGTTGATTTAAAGTGGAAATGGTCAATTATAAGATCAAATTAAGATTAGGATTATACTGGTATAATCTTAATTCAGTCGCATAATTGCCATTTTCACTTTAAATCAATCTTAAATGTTCATGTAAAGTAATAATTGTTCTAAATACACCGTGTATCTGCATGCAATAAGGCTTCAGCACCGTGGTTACTTGGCTAGTTCAAATAGTGAATTTTTCCTTCTTCTAAACACAGGCTGTTCTTTCTAGTTTCATTGTCAGACTAGTTTTTGACATACATTGTTGATTATGTTAGAACCATAAAGCAATATTGGTATTGCGGAACTAACAGTTTAATTATTGGAAAAAAAAATAACAGATCTTAGACCCGTTTATTGTTCCTATATTTAAAAGAAGGAAAGATTCATGGTTAAAATACAGTAGCTCCAACTTCAACAATTATTTTAACAGCATAAAAGGAGAAAACGACAAAAAATATGGCCATTCGGCAAAATAACCTTTTTGATCAAATGACATTCGACCCAACGGCCTTCAGTCGAATGCCCTAACACCATTGATATTAAGATTCTAAAACAGTAGCCGGAGCGCCATTAGCCATAATACGAAAGCCCAAATATGTTAAGCTCACATATTACAATTACCGTGATAAGAGAATATATTGGTATGAAATGGCGCAAATAAACTAAGAAGTTCATCCAGAAAGAACAGCATATGATTAAAAGAAGGAAAAAACTATGCTGGAATTATTAGAATTAATTTCCTCAAGAACAAGCTTTTTATAGCATTTGATCAAGTGATATTCGGCCTAATGGTAATGGCTTTCGGGCAGTGACAGTCAGGCTAATGGTATACATTAAACCGTCGCTTGAGTTATTAATTCTGTGTATTTTACTCGTTGCTTCCGAAAGGTTTTTGTTTATGATATTCGATTGACTTAAGTGTGTGATCAACAATTCCGGATAATTTTGCTGTTTGGCACAAAACTTATTATTTAAAGAGATCATGTTATTGTTATTGTCAAGAATAAGCTTAAAAAATTACTTTCAATTGAAAGCAGGGAATCTTTGAAAAATATAAGTAAAGCCAAAAATTCCATATCAGTAAAAGCTGGGAATGTGTTGAAGAAAGGAAAATCTTTGGTGAGTATGGATCAAATTCCGTCAAAATAATATTTGATCAATTGGATCCACATCATGATCAATTTCTCCACAAGACAAATTTGTGGAAATGTACTAATTGAAAAAATAAGCTGTTGTGCGCAATAAAATATTTGAATAACAACAGATTTAATGTATTGTGAAGTTTAAAAGGTTTGATTCCACATCATTTTTTTTTTTTGCTTCAGAGTGATTTACCCTTCTTCAAACTATAGGCTTTTCTTTAAAAGTTACTCTAAAATCATTTCTTGTTTGCTCTTACATCAGTTCCGATAATTTATTTAACTTTGGCATATAAATCTGAACAAAAATAAAATTTTACACTTTTACAATCGTTATTGTGGGCTAATCGATCCCAAACAAATAAAGAACACGATTAATTTTTCAATTAGATTTTTTTTAAATTATCATTAGATTGGGAACACTTCTGGATTGAGAACTTTGGAAAATTTCTGGGAAATGGTACTTTCTGGGGAATGGTACATTCTGGCAAATGGTTTTCTGGGAAATGGTATTTTCTGGCAAATGTCTTTCTGGCCAATGGTTTTCTGGCAAATATCGCACAATCCCTCCAGACATTTTGACAGGGATTCCTCCAGGAATTTCTCCAAGGATTCCTCCAGTTTTTCTCCAGGAATTCCTCCAGGAATTTCGTCAGGGATTCCAAAAGGAATTTCTCCAGTGGTTCATCCAGTAATTTCTCCAGGGATTCATCCAGTATTTCTCCAGGAATTTCCTCAGGGATTCCGCCAGAAATTTCTCCAGGGATTCCTCCAGAAATTTCTGCAGGGATTCCTCCAGAAATTTCTCCAGGGATTCCTCCAGTATTTCTCCAGGAATTCCTCCAGTATTTCTCCAGGAATTCCTCCAGGAATTTCTTCAGGGATTCCGCCAGGAATTTCTCCAGGGGTTCCTCCAGAAATTTCTCCAGGGGTTCCTCCATGGATTCCTCCAGGAATTTCTCCAGGGATTTCTCCAGTATTTCTCCAGAAATTCCTCCAGGAATTTCCTCAGGGATTCCGCCATGAATTTCTCCAGGGGTTCCTCCAGTAATTTCTCCAGGGATTTCTCCAGAAATTTCTGCAGGGATTCCTCCAGTATTTCTCCGAGAATTCCTCCATGAATTTCTCCAGGGGCTCCTCCAGTAATTTCTCCAGGGGTTCCTCCAGTAATTTCTTCAGTGGTTCCTCCAGTAATTTCTCCCAGAATTCCTCCAGTGTTTCTCCAGGGATTCCTCCAGGAATTTCTCCAGGGATTCCTCCAGGAATTTCTCCAGGAATTTCTCCAGGAATTTCTCCAGGAATTTCTCCAGGGATTCCTCCAGTATTTCTCCAGGAATTCCTCCAGCAATTTCTTCAGGGATTTCGCCAGTTTTTCTCCAAGAATTTCCTCAGGGATTCCGCCAGGAATTTTTCCAGGGGTTCCTCCAGTAATTTCTCCAGGGATTCCTCCAGAAATTTCTTCAGGGATTCCTCTAGGAATTTATCCAGGGATTCCTCCAGTATTACTCCAGTAATTTCTCCAGTGGTTCCTCCAGTGATTTCTCCAGAAATTCCTCCAGTATTTCTCCGGGAATTCCTCCACGAATATTTTCAGGGATGTAGCCAGGAATTTCTCCAGTATTTCTCCAGGGATTCCGCCAGGAATTTCTCCAGGGATTCCGCCAGGAATTTCTCCAGGGATTCCTCCAGGAATTTCTCCAGGGATTCCTCCAGTATTTCTCCAGGAATTCCTCCACGAATATTTTCAGGGATTCCGCCAGGAATTTCTTCAGTAATTTCTCCAGGGATTCCAACAGTATTTCTCCAGGAATTTCTCCAGAAATTTCTTCAGGGATTCCGCCAGAAATTTCTCCAGGGGTTCCTCCAGTAATTTCTCCAGGGATTCCTCCAGAAATTTCAACAGGGATTCCTCCAGAAATTTCTTCAGGGATTCCGCCAGAAATTTCTCCAGGGGTTCCTCCAGTAATTTCTCCAGGGATTCCTCCAGGAATTTCCTCAAGGATTTCGCCAGGAATTTCTCCAGGGGTTCCTCCAGCAATTTCTCCAGGGATTGTTCCAGAAATTTTACAGGAATTCCGCCAGAAATTTCTCCAGGGGTTCCTCCAGTAATTTCTCCAGGGATCCCTCCAGGAATTTCTCTAGGGATTTCTCCATGAATTTCTCCAGGGATTCCTCCAGTTTTTCTCCAGGAATTCCTCCAGGAATTTCGTCAGGGATTCCAAAAGGAATTTCGCCAGTGGTTCCTCCAGTAATTTCTCCAGGGATTCATCCAGTATTTCTCCAGGAATTTCCTCAGGGATTTCGCCAGGAATTTCTCCAGAGGTTCCTCCAGGAATTTCTCCAGGGATTCCTCCAGACATTTTGACAGGGATTCCTCCAGGAATTTCTGCAAGGATTCCTCCAGATATTTCTCCAGGGATTCGTCCAGGAATTTATCCAGGGATTCCTGCAGTAATTTCTCCAGGAATTCCTCCAGGAATTTCCTC
Source organism: Aedes albopictus (assembly GCF_035046485.1). Classification (NCBI taxonomy): domain Eukaryota; kingdom Metazoa; phylum Arthropoda; class Insecta; order Diptera; family Culicidae; genus Aedes; species Aedes albopictus. The sequence continues at coordinate 342,544,278 of NC_085138.1, forward strand.
AGGGATTCCGCCAGGAATTTCTCCAGGGGTTCCTCCAGTAATTTCTCCAAGGATTCCTCCCGAAATTTCTACATGGATTCCTCCAGGAATTTCTCAAGGGATCCTCATGGAATTTTTAAATGAATAATAATCCTCCAGGAATTTCTCCAGGGATTCCTCCAGTATTTCTCCAGGAATTCATCCAGGAATTTCCTCAGGGATTCCGCCAGGAATTTCTCCAGTGGTTCCTCCAGTAATTTCTCCAGGGATTCCTCCAGGAATTTGTCCAGGTATTCCTCCGGTATTACTCCAGGAATTTCTCCAGGGATTCCTACAGAAATTTCTCCAGAAGTTCCTCCAGTAATTCTCCAGGAATTCATCTAGTAATTTCTACAGGGATTTCTCCAGGAATTTCTTCAGGAATTCCTCCAGGAATTTCTACAGGGATTCCTCCAGAAATTCTACAGGGTTTCCTCCAGTAATTTCTCCAGGGATTCCTCCAGTATTTCTCCAAGAATTCCTCAAGGAATTTCTTTAGGGATTCCGCCAGGAATTTCTCCAGGGGTTCCTCCAGTAAATTCTCCAGAAATTCCTCCAGAAATTTCTACAGGTTTTCCTCCAAGAATTTCTCCAGGGATTCCTCCAGTATTTCTCCAGGAATTTCCTCAGGGATTCCGCCAGAAATTTCTTCAGGGATTCCTCCAGAAATTTCTACAGGGATTCCTCCAAAATTTCTCCAGGGATGCCTCCAGTATTTCTCCAGGAATTTCTCCAGTATTACTCCAGGAATTCCCCCAGGAATTTCTTCAGGGATTCCGCCAGGAATTTCTCCAGTGGTTCCTCAAGTAATTTCTCCAGTATTTCTCCGGGAATTCCTCCTGGAATTTCTGCAGGGATTCCGCCAGGAATTTCTTCAGGGGTTCCTCCAGAAATTTCTCCAGGGGTTCCTCCAGGGATTCCTCCAGGAATTTCTCCAGGGATTCCTCCAGTATTTCTCCAGAAATTCCTCCAGGAATTTCCTCAGGGATTCCGCCATGAATTTCTCCAGGGGTTCCTCCAGTAATTTCTCCAGGGATTCCTCCAGAAATTTCTGCAGGGATTCCTCCAGTATTTCTCCGGGAATTCCTCCAGGAATTTCTCCAGGGGCTCCTCCAGTAATTTCTCCAGGGGCTCCTCCAGTAATTTCTTCAGTGGTTGCTCCAGTAATTTCTCCCAGAATTCCTCCAGTGTTTCTCCAGGGATTCCTCCAGGAATTTCTCCAGGGATTCCTCCAGAAATTTCTGCAGGGATTCCTCCAGTATTTCTCCGGGAATTCATCCAGGAATTTCTCCAGGGGCTCCTCCAGTAATTTCTCCAGGGGCTCCTCCAGTAATTTCTTCAGTGGTTGCTCCAGTAATTTCTCCCAGAATTCCTCCAGTGTTTCTCCAGGGATTCCTCCAGGAATTTCTCCAGGGTTTCCTCCAGGAATTTCTCCAGGAATTTCTCAAGGAATTTCTCCAGGAATTTCTCCAGGGATTCCTCCAGTATTTCTCCAGGAATTCCTCCAGCAATTTCTTCAGGGATTCCGAAAGTTTTTCTCCAGGAATTCCTCCAGGAATTTCCTCAGGGATTCCGCCAGGAATTTTTCCAGGGGTTCCTCCAGTAATTTTTCCAGGGATTCCTCCAGAATTTTCTTCAGGGATTCCTCCAGGAATTTATCCAGGGATTCCTCCAGGCTTTCTCCAGGAATTTCCTCAGGGATTCCACCAGGAATTTCTCCAGGGTTTCCTCCAGTAATTTCTCCAGGGATTCCTCCAGAAATTTCTCCAGGAGTTCCTCCAGGAATTTCTCCAGGAATTTCTCCAGTGGTTCCTCCAGTGATTTCTCCAGAGATTTTTCCAGCATTTCTCCGGGAATTCCTTCACGAATATTTTCAGGGATGTAGCCAGGAATTTCACCAGTATTTCTCCAGGGATTCATCCAGGAATTTCTCCAGGGATTCCTCCAGTATTTCTCCAGGGATTTCTCCAGGAATTTCCTCAGGGATTCCGCCAGGAATTTCTCCAGTGGTTCCTCCAGTAATTTCTCCAGGGATTGTTCCAGAAATTTTTACAGGAATTCCGCCAGGAATTTCTCCAGCGGTTCCTCCAGTAATTTCTCCAGGGATTCCTCCACAAATTTCTCCAGGGATTCCTCCAGAAATTTTTCCAGGGATTCCTTCAGGAATTTATCCAGGGATTCCTCCAGTATTTCTCCAGGAATTCCTCCAGGAATTTCCTCAGGGATTCCGCCAGGAATTTCTCCAGAGGTTCCTCTAGTAATTTCTCCAGGGGTTCCTCCAGTATTTTTTCCAGGGATTCCTCCAGGAATTTCTCTAGGGATTTCTCCATGAATTTCTCCAGGGATTCCTCCAGTTTTTCTTCAGGAATTCCTCCAGGAATTTCGTCAGGGATTCCAAAAGGAATTTCTCCAGTGGTTCCTCCAGTAATTTCTCCAGGGATTTATCCAGTATTTCTCCAGGAATTTCTCCAGGGGTTCCTCCAGTAATTTCTCCAAGGATTCCTCCCGAAATTTCTACATGGATTCCTCCAGGAATTTCTCCAGAGGTTCCTCCAGCAATTTCTCCAGGGATTCCTCCAGAAATTTTGACAGGTATTCCTCCAGAAATTTCTCCAAGGATTCCTCCAGATATTTCTCCAGGGATTCTTTCAGGAATTTATCCAGGGATTCCTGCAGTAATTTCTCCAGGAATTCCTCCAGGAATTTCCTCAGGGATTCCGCCAGGAATTTCTCCAGGGGTTCCTCCAGTAATTTCTCCAAGGATTCCTCCCGAAATTTCTACATGGATTCCTCTAGGAATTTCTTCAGGGATTCCTCCAGGAATTTCTCCAGGGATCCTCATGGAATTTTTAAATAAATAATAATAATCCTCTAGGAATTTCTCCAGGGATTCCTCCAGTATTTCTCCAGGAATTCCTCCAGGAATTTCCTCAGGGATTCCGCCAGGAATTTCTCCAGGGGTTCCTCTAGCAATTTCTCCAGGGATTCCTCCAGACATTTCTCCAGGGATTCCTCCAGGAATTTCTCCAGGGATTCCTCCAGTATTTCTCAGGAATCCCTCCAGGAATTTCTCCAGGGATTCCGCCAGGAAATTCTCCAGTGGTTTCTCCAGTAATTTCTCCAGGGATTCCTCCAGGAATTTCTCCAGGCATTTCTCCAGGAATTTCTTCAGGGATTCCTCCAGGAATTTCTCCAGGAATTTTTAGATAAATAATAATAATCCTCCAGGAATTTCTCCAGGGATTCCTCCAGTATTTCTCCAGGAATTCTCCAGGAATTTCCTCAGGGATTTCGTCAGGGATTTCGCTAGGAATTTTATCAGTGGTTTCTCCAGTAATTTCTCCAGGGGTTCCTCCAGTAATTTGCCCAGAGTTTTCTCCTGAAATTCCTCCAGGGATTCCTTCAGGAATTCCTCTAGGGATTCCTACAAGAATTCCTCAAGGTATCCCCCCAGAGATTCCCCCAAGAATTCCTCCAGGGATTTATCCAGATAGTCCTCTAAGTATCCCTCCAGGGATTCCGCCAGGAGTTCTTCTAGATTCATCCAGGTAGTCCCCATGGGACTCCTTTAGGATTTTCTCCAGGGATTCCGCCAAAAATTCTTCCAGAGATTCCTCCAAAAATTTTTCCAGGGATACCTCCAGGAGTTCCTCCAAGAATGTTCGAGGGATTTCTAAAGGAATTTGCCCTGGATTCGTCCTGGGCGGCATTTCTCCAGGGAATCCTCAGAGATTCCTCCAGGAATTCCTCCAGGGATTCCTCCAGTAATATCTCCAGGGATTTCTCCAGAGATTTCTCCAGGAATTACCCTAGGAATCCTTTCAGGTACTTCTCAAAGCACTACTCCAGGAATTCCTCCCGGGAATCCTCCAGAAATATCTGCACGCATTCCTTTAGAAATTTTTCCAGGTCTTTCTCCAGAAATTCCTCCAAGGATTCCTACAGGAATTTCTCTAAAAATACCTCAAGCGATTTCCCTAGGAATTCCTCCAAGAATTCCTCCAGAAATTCCTCCACGAATTTCTACAGCAATTTTTCCAGGGATTCCTCAAGAAATTCCTCTGAGGATTCCTTCAGAAATTTCTTTAGGGTTCCTCCAGGAATTTCTCCAGGAAATCCTCCAGGATTATCTCACGGGATTCGTTCATTCATCGAGAATTTCATTAGGGATTTCTACAGAAATTTCTTCAGGGATTTCTAGGATTTTTTCCAGGGATTCCTCCAGGATTTTTTTCCAGAAATTCCTCCATGAATTCCTCCTGGAATTCCATCAGGAATTCCTCCTGGAATTCCATCAGAAATTGCTCCAGGAATTCCATCAGGAATTCCTTCAGGTATACCTCCAGGAAATCCTCTAGGGATTTCCCGGGGGATTCCTCCAAGAATTTCTCCAAGTATCCCCTACGGATTCCTCCAGAAATATTTCCACGCATTCCTTTAGAAATTTCTCCAGTGATCATCCAGAAATTTCTCCAGGGATTCCTCCAGAAATACCTCTAGATATTCCTGCAGAGCTAACTCCAGGGATCCCTCCTGGAATTCCTCCAGAGCTTTCTCCAGGATTCCTACAGGAATTTCTTTAGGGATTTTCCGGAAATTTCTTCAGGGGATCCTCCAGGAATTTTTTCACGGATTCCTCAAGGAATTTTTTCAGGGATTCCTGCAAGAATTTCTCCAGAAATTTCTCCAGGGATTCCTTCAGGAATTCTACCAGGAATTGCTTTAGGAATTACCCGAGGAATTGCTCCAAGAATTCCTCTAGGTATTCTCCCACGGGATTCCTCCAAGAATTCCTCCAGGAATTTCTCACGGGAATTCTTCAGATTTTTTTAAGGGATTCCTCCAGGAATTTCTCCAAGGATTGCTCCAGGCATTCCTCCAGGGATTTCTCCAGAAATTCCTCTGAGAATTCCTCCTGGGATTCTACCAAGAATTTATGTAGATTCCTCCTGGTATTGCCCAAGGGACTTCTTCAGGAATTCCTCCAAAAATGCTTCCAGAGATTGCTCCAAAAATTTCTCCATGGGTTCCTTAAGGGCTACTTCCAGGGATTCCGACAGGAATTTCTCCAGGGGTTCCTCCAGTTATTTTTCCAGGGATTCCGCCAGAAATTCCTCCAGGGATTCCTCCAGGAATTCCTCTAGGGATTTCTCGAAGGATTCTCACAAGAATTCCTCAAGGTATCCCCCAGGGATTTCTCCAAGAATTCCCAGGGATTCTTTCGAGAATTCCTCCAGGGATTCCTCCAAGAAATTCTTCAGAAATTCATCTAAGTATTCCCCCAGGGATTCCGCCAGAAATTTATCTAGATTCCTCCAGGTATTGCCCAAAAGACTCCTTCAGGAATTTCTCCAGGGATTCCTCCAAAAATTCCTCCAGAGATTGCTCCAGAAATTTCTCCATGGATTCCTCCAGGAATTCCTCCTGGGATTTCTCCAGGAAATTATCCAGGGAATCTTCAAGGAATATCCCCTGAATTCATCCAGGGCTACCTCAAGAAACTACTCCAGGGATTCCGCCAGGAATTTCTCCAGGGATCCCTCCATGGATTCCTTCAGGGATTCCTCCAGGAATTCATCCAGTAATTTCTTCTGGGATTTCTCCAGGGATTCCTCCAAGAATTCTTCTAGGAATTCCTCCAGGTATTTCCCAAGGAACTCCATCAAGAATTTGTCCAGAGGTTCCTCCAGAAATTTCTCCACGCATTCCTTTAGAAATTTTTCCATGGTTCCTCCAATATTTTTTCCCAAGATTCTTTTAGGGATTCCTCCAGGAATATCTTCCCAGTCAACACACGATCGCATATGATGTTGAATAGGATGCAAAAGTGGAGGCGATATGCGTACACTTTACACACGGTAAAATGGAAGCATGTGCGCATATGGCCTCCACTTTAGCATCCTATTCAACATCGTATAAGACTTTGTGTTAGCTGGGTTCAGATATTCCTGCAGATATAACTCCAGAGATCCCTCCTGGAATTCTTCCAGGGCTACCTCCAGTAATTCCTCCAAGGATTCCTACAGGAATTCCTCCTAGGATTCCTACAGGAATTCCTTCAAAAATTCCTCCATGGATTTCCCTTGGAATTCCTCCAGAAATCCCTCCAGGAATTTCTACAGCAATTTTTCCAGGGATTGCTCAAGAAATTCCTCTGCGGATTCCTCCAGGAATTCCGCCAGGAACTTCTCAAGGGTTCCTCCAGAAATTTCTCACGGGATTCCTCCAGGAATTTCTCCAGGAATCTCTCCAGGAATTTCTCTAGGAATTTCTCCAGAGATTTCTTCAGGGTTTCCCCTAAGAATTCCTCCAGGTATTAGTCCAAGAATTTCTCCAGGAAATCCTCCAGAAATATCTCCAGGGATTATTCCAGAAACTCCTCCAGGGCTTCCTTCAAGATACCCTCCAAGGATTCCTTCAGGAATTCCTTAAAAAATACCTCCTCTATGAAAGTTTCATCGATTCCGTGGATACATTCTGGAAATTCAGAAGTAATTTCTTTGGATGTTTTTGTACAGTTTATTTGTATTACTTACGTCTATTCCATTTAAGAATATCTTCGGCAATTCAATTTGGGGATCTTTTTTGCATATTAGAAAACTCTTTTCTAACAATTTCTGCGAAAATTGTTTCTTAAATTCATTCGACATTTTTTTGCAATTTTTTTTAGCAGATCATTTGGTTATTATTTCGGCAACGTTGTTGTGAATTGCTTCAGCAATATATTTTTTATTCGTGGTAATTTGTTAGAAAATTTGTTCAATAATTCATTTGGGAGTCATTTTTTTTCATTCATTAGAAAATTTGGCGTTTTTTTGGTAATTTCTATAGGCAATTACATGGTAAATTTATTCAGCAATAATTTTTTTTAAGTTTTTTTTAAGAATTTCAATGGGATTACTTATTTTATCAATTTGTTCGTCAATTTCTTTGGAAATTCCTTCGGTTAGTTCTTTATAGATCCTGTTGGCAATTGCTTGGGAAAATTATTTGTGAAATTTTCCAGTGATGTACTTTAAATTCTAAAGCTTTCAACAATTTCTTCGAGAATCCCTAAGGCATTTACTAACGGGAAATTCTTCGGCAACTTATATAGTATTTAGTTTGGAAAATTATTTAAAACTCTCTGTGAACTTTCATGGTAATTCCTCTATGGGTTATGTGTAATGGGTAATAGGTATGGGTAATTTCTTTCGAGATTCCTTTGGGAATCTTCTCGGCAATTGCTTCAAAAATTTCTTCGGCAATTGATAAGGAATTCCTTTGGCAATTGTTTCAAGACTTCCTTTGGTTTGGTTTGGCCTTAAATTCCTACACCAATCACGTTGACACTTCTTTCAGCAATTTCTTTGAACATTGACTCATTTTATGGAATGTTTGCTAACATGAAAGATGGCAAAATAACTCATAGGACTTTTATGCGAATAACGTAAGAAAAATATGCTACCGTTCAGAAAAGTATTTTCAATCCTGCCCCAGTGTGCGGGGTATACAAAAAATCAGCAGATATTATCAACCTAATGGATTTGCCTTATTGTAAGCCAATCGTGCAAAGAGAGTTTTCAAAGTGCAAGCAAAATGAACATAGTTATCGTTTGTAGAAATGCGTCGTTTGAACGGTATTGTAATCGGAACTATATTAATTTAAATATTTATTTTGAAAATCCATGGAGGAATTCCAGGAGGAATTTGTTGAGGAATTCCTGGAAGAGTTTTGGGAGATGCTTCTTCAGGATTTTCTGGTGGCATCCATGGAGGAATCCCTAGAGGAAAAGTTTGAGGAATTCTGGCAGAAATTTCTGGAGGATTTTCTAGAGGAATTCCTAGAGCAATCCCTGGAAGAACTTCTCTAGGTATTTCTGGAGGAGTTCCTAAACGAATGTTTAGAGTAATTTATGGAGGATGCTTTTGAGGAATTACAGGAGGAAGTCCTGGAGCAAGAAAATATTTCTGGAGGAATTTCTGAAAACTTTTTGGGAGCAATCTATGGAGAAATTCTTTAAGGAATTACCGAAGGAATTCCTGAAGGAATTTTTTAAGGACTTTCGGGACAAAAAATTCAAGCTTCTTTGAGGAACTTCTAGAAGGAATTCCAGAGGAATTTCTGAAAAAAAATCATAGATGAATCCCTGAAGAAATTTCTGCAGAAATTCCTAGAGAAATTCCTGCAGGAATCCTGGCAATAATTCCAACAGGATTTTCTTGAGGAATGCTAGAGGGAATACCTGGAGGAATCCCTGAAGGAATTCCCGGAGGTTCATTTGAGGTTCCTTGAAGGAATTTCTGGAGAAATTCCTAGTGAAATTTTTTAGGCTTACCCGGCGAAAATCCTGGAGGAATGTCTCCTGGAGATATTTCTGATGGAGTTCCTGGACAATCCCTGGAGAATTTCAGGAATAATCCCTGCAAGAAATCGTTGAGGAATTTCTGGAGATTTATTTTTTATTTTTGAAAGAGCTTCTGGAGGAATATTTTAAAGAAATTTATGGATTGATCCCTGGAGGAATTTCTCGAAGAATTCCTGGGGGAATTCCTGGAATAGTTCTGGGAGATTTTTTAAGGATTTTCTGGAGGAATCCGTGGAGGAATTCTTGGAGGAATCCCTATAGGAAATCTTGAAGGAATTCAAGCAGAAATTCCTAGAGGATTTTCTGAAGGAATTCCTGGAGGATTCCCTGGAGAAATACCTGGAATGATACCTGTAGAAAAACTTGGAGGTGTTTCTGGAGGAATTCGTGAAGGAATTTCAAGAGAAATTTATGGGATTCCTTAAAAGATTACTGGAGGAATTCCTGGGAGAATTCTATGCAGAATGTGTGGAGGAATATTCGAGGCTCCCTGAAGGAATTTCTGGAGGAATTCCTAGATAAATTGCTGGAGGAATTCCTGGAGGGATTGTTTGGGGAATTTCCGGAGAAATTTTTTAAATTTACTTGGAGAAACTCCTAGAGGAATGCCTTCTGGAAGATGTCTGATGGAAATCCTAGATAAATTTCTGATAGAATTCCTGGAGAAATACCTGGAGGAATTCCTGTAGGAATTTCTGAAGAAATTCCTGGAGAATCCCTGAAGAAATTCCAGGAGCAATCCCTGTAAGAATTCCTAGAGGAATTTGTGGAGGAATTCTTTGAAGAATTCCCGGAGATTTTTTTTAATTTCTGAAGGAGCTTCTGAAAGAATTTTTGAGCAATTTCTAAAGAAATTGGATGGATCTCTGGAAGAATTTCTGGAAGAGTTCTGGGAGATTTTTTTCAGGATATTCAGGAGGAATACGTGGAGGAATTCCTGGAGGAATCCGTAAAGGATATCTTGGAAAAATTCAGGCAGAAATTCCAAGAGGATTTTCTGAATGGAAACCTTTAGGAATTCCTGGAGAAATCTGGAAGAATCCTTGTAGAAAAACTTGAAGATTAGACTGTCCCAAAAAAAATCGATGTTCGAAAAGTCAAGGTGCTCAACCCTTAAATGAAAGATATGCATATTTGAAGCATTTTTGTAGAACATTTCGATTTTCTAAAAAATCATTTAGAGGTTCCGCTAGGGCGATTTTTGAAAAATGGCCTTTTTTCATGAAGAGTCTCAAAAAAATCATTTTTTCGTAATATTTTTTCAACTTCTGAATTTTTTCAATATTTTTGTATTTTTCTATAGACCTCTAGGCATTCTTGAAGGGGGTAAGTTTTTGAAATATTGTATTTATATTGACGGCAGAACCGTTTTTGTGCTGATAAAAACACTATTTTTTGAGAATTTTTCATCTAAATTTGAGAAAAAAATACATGCGCGATTTTTTATTTTTTATTTTGTAAGTTTTATCTGATTGTGCTATTTGTATGCGTCATTTCTCTAAAAAAAGATTTAAAATATCTTGTCTAGAAGCTGAGATATTAGGATTTTGGTAAATGGACAATATTTCAAATTTTTGCAAAACTTTGTACATTTGGAATATTGTAAAGTTTTTATGACACTACAATGTACGTATATTAAAAGAAGATAAAAAACAGCTTTTCTTGTTGGATGGTCAAGCTAGTTTAAACATGGATCTTTTATTCTGGGCTGGTTGGCAGTAGATTCATGACGAGCTTTTATCTGAATAACTACAAATATGACGGGTATCGTGGTTACTGGTAGCAACGCAATTAGTTCGAGATTACGTCGTGGATTTCCCGACTACTGCGCCTATTTTTTCTGAAATAGGAACGACCATTCCATGCAGAGGTTATATAACATTGATAAAATCAATAAAAAAATCATAGTTGAGTCATGATTTTTACTGAAACCTTGAACTTGAAATTGACCATTTGGTATGAAACTCGGCAACGGTGGTGCATGGGTAATCGGACAAACGCCGATTGTCATATAAAATTTCCAACTTTGAGATGGTTTAACTATATTTCCTTTGATGAATTAAACTAAAATTTTGATACGAAACCGATACGATGAAGAATTTTGCGAATAAGAAATACAAAACATTTCTGATCACATGTGTGGGCGTAAGTGCAAAACTGGTCGAACAGCAACACACGTGTAAATCAAAAGACTGCCGTTGTTCGATCACTTTGACACATTTTGGTTGCCTTATCGTGCCTTGTGATCAGACACGATTTGTATTTCGTATATGCAAAATTCAGCATATTTGCAATTTCGTGTCAAAATATTAGCTCAATTCATCAAAGAAATAAACGTTTAGCAATCATAAGATCGCGTATTTCCTCAAAAGCCTATAATTTTCTAAGTTTTTTTTTTAAATCAGTCCTAACTTAGCTTAGATTTTTTTATTGATTTCATCACTATTATGTTATCTCTGCATGGATTGGTTTCTGCTACTTCAGAAAAGGGGTGTAATTGTCGAGAATTCCATGACATAATATCGAAATTAATGCGTTGCTACCCGTCACTGTTGTAGTTATTCAGATAAAAGCTCTTCATGAATCTACTACCAATCACCCCAGAAAATCCATGTTTAAACTAGCTTGACCATCCAATAAGGAAAGCCGTATTTTTAAGCCTAACTTCTTTTAATATACATACATTGGAGTGTCACAAAGACCTTACAATATTTCAAATAAACAAAGTTTTGCAAAAATTTGAAATATTGTCCATTTACTAAAATCCCAATATCTCAGCTTCTAGACAAGATATTTTAAATCTTTTTTTAGAGAAATGACGCATACAAATAGTACTATCAGATAAAACATTCAAAATAAAAAATAAAAAATCGTGCGTGTATTTTTTTCTAAAATTTAGATGAAAAATTCTCAAAAAATAGTGTTTTTATCAGCACAAAAACGGTTCTGCCGTCAATATAAATACAATATTTCAAAAACTTATCCCCTTCAAGAATGCCTAGAGGTCCATAGAAAAATACAAAAATATTGAAAAAATTCAGAAGTTGAAAAAATATTACGAAAAAATGATTTTATTGAGACTTTTCATGAAAAAAGGCCATTTTTCAAAAATCGCCCTAGCGGAACCTCTAAATGATTTTTTAGAAAATCGAAATGTTCTACAAAAGTGCTTCAAATATGCATATCTTTCATTTAAGGGTTGAGCACCTTGACTTTTCGAACATCGATTTTTTTTGGGACAGTCTATTGAAGATGTTTCTGAAGGAATTCTTGAAGGAATTTTAAGAGAATTTTTTTGAGGAATTCCTCTCAGAATTACTGGAGGAATTTCTGGAGGAGTTTTTTTTAAGAATTTCTGGAGAAATTTTTGAGGCTTGTCTGGAGGATTTTTTTATGGAATTTGAGGAAAATTTTTTTGATGATTTTCTGAAAAAAAATCATTGATGAATCCCTGAAGGAATTCTTGATGAAATACCTGGAGCTAATCCTGGAAGAATCTATAGAGGATTTCCTGGAATTCTTGGTAGAGTTGCGAGTGAAATTTCATAAGCATTTTCTGGAGAAAATTCCTGGAACAATCCCTGGACAAATCCCTGAATCCCTGGGTATCTGGAGGAATTCCTGAAGGGATTTTGAGTGGAATATCTGGAGAATTCTTTGAAGCTTACTGGAGGAACTTGCCGAGGAAATTCTGAAAGAGTTCGTGGAGGAATTTTTGGATAAACTTATAAGGAATTTCTGAAAACATCATGAATGAATCCCTGGAAAAAATCTTAGAGAAATTCTTGTGGAAGTTCCTGGAGGAACTTCTCGAGGAATTGCCGGAGAAATTTCTCGAAGAATTCCTGGAAGAGTTCCGGGAGAATTTCATTAAAGGTTTTTTGGACCAAAAAAAATCCAGGAGGAATTCTTTAAGAAAAACCTGGAGAAATTTTTTGAAGAATTTCTGGAAAAATATTTGAGGATTCCTGGTGGAATTTATGGAGGAATGACTGGAAAACTCTTCGAGGATTTTCTGCAGAAATTCCAGAATGAATTTCTGGAGGAAATGTTTGAGGATTTTTTTTTGGAGAAATGCATTGACAAATTCCTGGAGGAATTTCTGAAGAAAGTCCTGGAGAAATTTCGAGAGGAATCCATGGAGAAATTTCTGGAGAAAATTCTCGATGAACTCCTAGAGGCATTCCTGGAAGAGTTTTAGGAGATATTTTCTTCAGATTTTCTGGAGGAATCCGTAGAGGAATGCCTGGAGGAATTATTGGAGGATTTTTTGCAGAAAATTCTAGAGGATTTTCTAGAAGAATACCTGGAGGAATTCCTGGAGCAATCCAATATTTCTGTAGGAATTTCTGAAAGAATTTATGGAGTAATTCATGGAGGAATTCTTTGAGGAATTACTGAAGGTATTCCTGCAGAAATTCTTTGAGGAATTTCTGGAGAAATATTTGAGGCTTCCTTTAGGAACTCCTAGAGAAATTTTTGAAGGAATTCATTGAGGAGTTTCTGAAGAAAATCTTGAATAAATCCCTGGAGTAATTTCTGGGGAAATTCCTAGAGGAAACTTTGGAGGAATTCATTTCACTGGAGCAGAAATATGTGAGCCTATCTTAAGGAATTCCTGAAGAAATTTTTAGATGAATTCCGGGAGGATGCAGAAATTATTGAAGAAATTCTTGGATAAATTCCTGAAGAAATTCCTGGAGGAATCTCTAGAGGAATTTCTCTAGGAATTTATGGAGGCATTCTTGGAAGAGTGCCGGAAGAAATTCCTTTAGAATTTAGGATGCTCTGGAGGAAATGTTGGAGGAATTCTGGCAGAAATTTCTATAGGATTTTCTGGAGAAATTCCTTAAGAAATTTTTGGAGAAATTTATGGTGAAATTTCTTGAGGAATTACTGAAGTATAAATACGTAAGCCTATCCGATTTCTGGAGGAATTTCTGGAAAAATATTTTTGATGAACCTTGATTTTCTGGAGAAAATTCCTGGAGCAATCCCTGGACAAATCCCTGGATCCCTGGATATCTGGAGGTATTCCTGAAGGGATTTTGAGTGGAATATCTGGAGAATTCTTTGAAGCTTCCTGGAGGAACTCGCCGAGGAAATTCTGAAGGAGTTCGTGGAGGAATATTTGGATAAACTTATAAGGAATTTCTGAAAAAATCCCTGAAAAAAATCTTGGAGAAAGTCTTGTGGAATTTCTCGAGGAATTCCTGGAGAAATTTCTTGAAGAATTCCTGGAAGAGTTCCGGGAGAATTTCATTAAAGGTTTTCTGGAGCAGTTCATGAGGCAAATTTTGGACGAATTCTGGTAAGAATTTCTTTAAGATTTTCTGGAGAAATCCCTGGATATTTCTTAAGGAATTTTTAGAGGAATTTGTGGAGGAATTTCTAGATAAATTTCTGAAGAAATTCAAAGAAGAAACCCTGGAGAAATTCCTGGAGGAATCCATGGAGGAATCCCTGAAGGAATTTCTCGAAAAATTCCTGGAAGAGTTTCGGGAGAAACTCCATTAGGAATCCGTAGAAGGAATTTGTGGAGGAATTTCTAGATAAATTTCTGAAGAAATTCAAAGAAGAAACCCTGGAGAAATTCCTGGAGGAATCCATGGGGGAATCCCTGAAGGAATTTCTCGAAAAATTCCTGGAAGAGTTTCGGGAGAAACTCCATTAGGAATCCGTAGAAGAATTCCTGGAGGAAATCCTGGAAGAAATCTTGGAAGAATTCTGGCAGAAATTGTTAGAGGAAGTTCTGAAGGAATACCTGATGAAAATCCTGGAACAATCCCTGGAGAAATTTCTGAAGGTTACTCCATACATTTCTGTTAAAATTCCCTCAAGAGTTCCTCCAGAAACACCTCCAAGTTTTTCTACAGGGTTTCCTGCAGGAATTTCCCCAGGACTTCATCCAGAAATTCCTACAGGTAATCCTCCAGGAATTCCTGCAAGTATTCCTCCAGAAAATCCTCTTGAAATTCCAGCCTGAATTCCTCCAAAATTTCTCCAGCAAATCCTAGAAGAATTTCTCCTGGCACTCTTCCAGAAACTCCTCCAGAAATTCTTTGAGAAATTCATCCAGGGATTCATCCATGAGTTTCTGTAGAAATTCCTCAAAAAATTCTCCAGAAACTTTTTTTTTAATAAAAAAAAATCTCCATTAATTCCTCAAAGAATTCCTCCAGAAATTCTTCAAGGTATTCTTGCAAAATTTTCTCCAGGAATTTCTCCAAGGATTCTCCAGAAATTTGTCCAGAAATTCCTCCAGGAATTCCTTGAGGATTTCCATAAGAAATTTCTCCTGGAATTCCATGAGAAATTCCTCCACGAGACATTCCTCTGTCGAGGAGTTTCGCCAGGTTAGCCTAAAAAATTTCTCCAGAAATTTCTCAAACAATGCCAATTGTTTCCAGAAATTCCTTCAGGAAACCTCAAATATTTCTCTCCTTCTTTGTTTGCGATATTTTTTTTAACTCAGGAAATTCGTAGGCAGTTTCTTCAGCAATTCCCTCCGAAATATCTTAGAAAACTCCGGTAGCTATTGGTTTTGAAAATCACTAGGCAATATTTATCAAGTAAAACTACAGATAATCTTTAAGAAAAAAAAATCCATTTGTTTTTGGTAACTTTATTATTTTTAGTTGATTTCTTTAACAATCCTTCTAATTTTTTTTGTGATTTTCTCTTTAGTCTTTGGAAATTCCCTCATTATTCTGGAATTTGCTTCGGCAATTCTGTCGGAAAATCAGTTCAAATTGGCTACATCAATTTGATCGAAAATTCCATTGAGATTCCAAGTTCCTTAGGACTTCCTTCAGAAGTTTACTAAAACTTATTTTTCAATGATAACTTTTGCAATACCTTCAAAAGTTGACTTGGGCAATTCATTTGTAATTTTTTTCTGAGATTGCTTTGGGCAAACTATTAGAGAATTGCCTACATCGAAAATATATTTTAAATTTGAGAACAAATTCAACCCTAAAAGGGATACCTTCATGGCCTCAGTTTCGTCACCTCGCTGAGTGTGTTCCATCAAAGACGAGCTCTGAAAGGCGCCTGGGGTCCAATGGACCCCAGGTATCCCTTCTAGGGTTAATTTGACTAACTCTTGGTAATTCTTTTGCAAATACTTCTGAAATTTCTTCAATTTTTTTTTTGCTTTTTTAAATTTCTTCGGCAATATTGTTTGAAATTCAGTTGAAATTGGATTCGACAATTTGTTTAGAAATTCCTTTGAGATTTCCTTAGCAAATTATTACAAAATTTCTTTTAATACATTTTTAGTAATTACTTCGGCAATTTGAAATTGAATTGAAATTGACATCGACAATTATTTTGAAAATTCTTTTCTGGAGGAATACCTGGAGAAAGCTCTAGAGAAATTCCTAGAGTAATTCCTAGAGAAATCCCACAAGAAATTCCGGGGGGTATTTCTGGAGGAATTATTGGAGAAATTCTTGAAGTATTCTTTACGGTATTTCTAAAGAAACATGTCAGGCTTCCTGAAGGAATTTCTGGAGGAATTCCTAGTGAAATTTCTGAAAGAACTTCTGGAGGGATTGTTTGGAGAATTTCTGGAGAATTTTTATAGGCTTACCCGGAGAAAATCCTGGAGGAATCAAATGCCATAGGAGTTTCCAGAGATGTTTCAGAAGAAATTATCAAAGTAATTCCTAGTTGTCCAATATTTTTGCTAAACTAATTCTCAATTTATCAAGAAGTTCTTAATAAAATTAATGAAATAATTTCTAATAATAATGCCGAGTTTTTTATATGAACTAAAAAAAATTAAAGGATCTGCCGAAGAAATTTCGAGAGAATTCACAAAAAAATCGCTCATGAAACAAAAAAAAACACGAATTAATTCTCAAAATAAGGACAAAGACAATTTGTAAGAATGTTATCGAGAAATGTCTTACAGCTTTACGGGGTATCATCACAATCATCAGTCATTGCTATCAAACTTTGAAGATGCAGATCTAGAAGCAATACAAAATATGCATAGGAATTATCAAAAATATTTTGAAAAAAATTTAAACAAATAACAAAGAAATTGCCAAAGGAATTTCCAAAACAATGTCAAACACACTCAGAAAAAATATGATCAGGGATTCACGAATGAATTGGAGAGGAAATTTCGAAATACATTTCCCGAGGATTTAGCAAAATTACCGAAGAAATTCTCAAAGGTATCCCAAAGAAATTGTCAAAGAAATTTTCAACAGTGATCAGAACCTGTCTCCTTACCTTTCAGGATATTCAAATCCAGTCAGCTAATCCAGTTCGTGGTCTTTGACTCCAAGACATCTCCAAGGTCATCCCTGAAGAAATTGAAGCGGTTGGTTCCAATAGATCAGTGGATCAAAAAATAATCATTTTTTTCTGCTTTATTTTAAATATTTTCATATCACATAAGGAAAAACTGATAATGCTTCTGATACCACTTCACTGCACTTTTTTGCACTTACCACTCAGACCGATCGCGGTCTATCTTGCCTTCTGCTTGATGTTGCATTTTCAAATCTTGTAAAAAAAAAGCCCTCCACTATGCAACAAACTTCTTCCAAGCTATTCTTCGTCAAAAGCATGTCGTTGCTAGAAAACGGCGGATGCAAAACACTTTCCCAAAAGTCGAAACCGTCGAAACGCAAGAACGCAAGGTACGATCCGCGACCGCCACCGACGAAAACCGATCCGTCCGCGTTTCCTGACCATTCGAAATCATTATATCACCATGTACTCACCACTCCGTAAACACTTCCTTCACTAAAATGTTATACGTTTAAGTATACAAACTACTAAAATAATAAAAAACGCGTTTAGTTCCGTTTTTCTCTATCCAGCCGCAAACCGACAACCAGCGACGACGATGGTAAAAAACAAACTGATTTTAATTATTTTGGTCACACACACTCAAGCGTTGCTTATACAGTACGGAAACTGTTTCAACTTTCCATACAGTACCAGTGTGTGTGCATCATCAATAGCAGGGAATCGAGTTCGGTAATCGAGTAGTTCAGAAGTGGGTCTTGTGTCGCGATACTGTTTTTGCGATGCATGTATGCGGTTTACCGTCCGTGAGCGTTTGTGCGCCATCGGATAAGCACGTTTCGCGCACATTACATGCATGTTCCGTGCACAAAATGCCGTGAGCGCAAACGCGCTTATTTCCCTGTTTTGGGTGTAGCTATTGAACTTCCCATGTTTTTGATTCTTATTGCCTTAACTGACTGTAACTTGAAAATGGTCAAACTTATTGCAATTTGTTGGCCCTTATTCGAAAGATTATTGAATTTTCTATCATATGGCGTCTTTGAAACGATTAGTTTAGTTAAATAACTAAGTTTTCTAGAGCAAATAGCTCAAAAGTAGTGTATTTTAATTTGTTTTCGTCAATTATCTTTGAAACATACATAATAAATTAAAATTCTTTCTTAGGTAATGTTGTGGATCCTGTTCCACTCTACAATTTGTTCTTTGACACCAAACTTCTAGCTCTTATCGTTTTCTTGCAATTTCGATTTAAATGTGCGGCACAGTGCGCAAAAAAGTGCTTATCTTGACAATTGTAAATTTATGATCTGAAATGCGATGTTTAAATCGAAATTGCAAGAAAACGATAAAAGATAGAAATTTGATGTCAAAGAACGAAATGTAGAGTGAAACAGGGGCCACAACTTTGCCTAAGAAAGAATTTTAAATTATTATGCATTTTTCAAAGATAATTGACAAAAACAAATTAAAACACACTTCTTTTGAGCTATTTGCTCTAGAAAAGATAGTTATTTAACTAAACCAATCGATTCAAAGATGTCATTTGACAGGAAATTCAATAACCTTTCGAATAAGGGTCAAAAAATTGCGATAAGTTTGACCATTTTCAAGTTACAGTCAGCTAAGGCAATAAGAATCAAAAACATGGGAAGTTCAATAGCTACGTAACGGTTGAGATTTGATCATATGCGTAGAACAATTTTTTCTCCATTTATGGTCCTCTATCACCCTTTAAAATGTTTGCACTCAGGAACCTAACACCCTGTATAATGTTTAGGAATCAAAACTAACTAATTACATAGACCATTTTGAACAATGATCTTGTAAAAGTGACAAGTCTCCAATAACTGTCAATTTGAACACATATTATGCCATATAAATGTCTATTATAGATCTATGTTTGTCACCACTACAGTGGTTTTCACATTTTTTTTAATTTCCATATATAAAGTCATAAAAAATTTCTGGGGGGGCTTGGAGGATTCTGGGGGGGGCGGTCTGGCCCCCCAGCCCCCCCTCCCTCTAGCAACGCCAATGTTAATAACTGTGGAAATGCTCAAAGAACACTAAGTTGAAGCGAGGCAGGCCAAGTCCTAGTGGGGACGTAGAGCCAAAGAGAAGAAGAGGAAGATGGTCTATTCCCGAGCAAAGTCTAACAACAAAATGATAGCAAATCGAAAACACGATTTGTAATCAGCAGCAAATTGATATCATATTTTGATATCAGATTGTCTTGATTGATTTCGATTTCAAATTTTGATATCGTTTTGCTGTCATTTTAAATAATTACAAATGTTTAAGTTTTTAAGTCATTTCAAAACTTCTAAGCGACCTTGTATAAAGCATCTAATGATATACCATCAATGCAATTAACGTATTGCATTTAGGTTTCCATATAATTCGAAAAAAAAAACTCTAAATTTAACTATTTTCCCATTTTTTCGCACTGATAGCAAAAACAGTTATCAATTTGCCATCACTGATAGCAGGAATTGTTTTCAACTTGCTCTCACAGGAACATTTTTCTGCTCTCATTTTTGATGTTTTAACCGTTAAAACGACCAAAACGACATCAACCTGAGTAATCATAATTTGCAATATCACAACATCAAAATTAGTTTTCGATTTGCTGTCAGACTTTGCTCGGGTTGTCTAGTGTAAGTACAGTAGACGTTCGGTAACTGCAACATGTTTGCACCCGCAACAACTGACAGACTGTCAGGGGGCATCCATTTGGTACGTCAGGCCAAAAATGGGATATTTCAACCCCCCTCCCCCCTTCGTACGGGTTTTTCCTATACTTAATACATTGCTTGTCACACTTTTCAGAACCTCCCCCCATCACCCCTCTAAGCGTGACGTACTTTATGGATGCCCCCTCATTGTGCATTCGAAAAACATCGCACTGCAACAAAATTGCATGCGAAAAACATCGCATCGCTGTTGTCCTCCAATTTGACGGATAGCGGTGCGATAACTGCAAAATTGTTGCAGTTAGCGGACTTGCAGTAAAAAGAATTGCAGCTAAAGCGTTTGCACCGTACAAACGTCTACTGTAATATGTTCAGGCTGTGCAGCCATTGGCTGAAGACGGTGTGAATTGTCTTTTAAAAGGTAAAAATTCACGAATAAAAAAATAAAATATTGGAACTAGCCATGAAAGCAATTAGTGAGTACCCCTTATTTCTCCTACTGTAAAAAGTGTTATTCAAATAATCAAGGACATAACTAACTGCTTTGAACATTTCATTCAAACTGACAGAAGCATTTGATAGTTATGAATAGGCGCACATAGCAATTAAAAATCACGGGAAATATTAACAATTTCAAACCATCCACATCAACAATGATAGCTTGCAAATCAGTTGAACAAAACTGATAAAATTTTGCAGGAAAGCATCGGCATGTCTAACACAATTGCCTACGAATTTTCATCATTTCTCTGATCAGAGAAGGAGGGGAGCGGACCTGGTGTGATGGTTAGAACACTTGACTATCACGCCGAGGAGCTGGGATCGAATCCCACTCCCGACAAGCTCGCAAAATTTGAGTTTTTCCTTCGGAAGAGAAGTAAAGCGTGGGTCCCGAGATGAACTAGCCCAGGGATAAAAATCTCGTTAATACAGATAGAAAAGGAAAGAAGGAGGTTGCGTATCATGTGGAGAATAAAATCGATGCCAAAGCATAGAATTAAATAATCACTAAAGGCACACCGCAATAAGCAAACACTCAACTTCTTATCACAGAAGGGCCGCAAATTACATTTATTTCTCAACGATCGAAGTGTCTTACATATGCTGTCGGATGAATTCGATGAACTCGGAAACGCGCGTATAAACCGTCGGATATCCGTTGAAGGCGCACCCGTAGCCCCAGGACACCACTCCGATGACGGTGCCATCCTGCACCAGTGGACCACCGGAGTCCCCTTGACAGGCGTCGATTCCACGCGCACCGGCACACAGATGGAACGACCAGATCGGTCCAAAGTTCTGATACGCTACGCTGCAAGCGCCATTATCCACAATCGGCACAGACACCTGCTGGAGATGGCTGCGACTGGGTCCCTGGTACTGAAGAAAAAACGGAGAGCTGGGATTATTCATGCTTTGGATCGATGGATCGAAATGATCCTTACATAGAGGGATCCCCATCCAGCAATCGAGGCCGTGGATCCGGGGGAAATCTTCAGACTGCTAGCAGGCAACGCGACAGGTTGAACGCCTGCTCCGAACACCAAATTCTCCGACAACTTCAGAACGGCAATGTCCCACTCCAGCGTCCAATCGTCGTAGTCCGGATGGATGAACATTTGGGCGACGGTGATCAACTGTCCACCCTCGTTGCGCAGAGTAGATCCGGCGCGAATCGAAAAATCGGTAGGTTCGGCATTTGTACTGAAATATTAATAACCGGATGTGTTGATGATCTCATTTGTTCCCAGAATCTCCTAATATCACTTACTAGTACACGCAGTGGGCCGCTGTCAGCACAGCACCAGCACTGATAATCGATCCTCCACAGGTGTGACTAGCACCACGACGAAGCGAAACCTGGTACGGATGCTGCTCAATGGCGGTATCCTTGCCACCCACGATACGGGTCTCGATAGGTGGAGCTGCCAGGGCACCCGCCAGCATCAAACCTAGGAACACTACAGCCACCACCGATCTCATCATCTCCGCCAACTGAGTCCACTGTCTCCCCTTGGGCAGCACTAATGAACTCGAAGATGTGTTCGATCGGAGATTTTATACGGGCTTCAATATCTTTCCCATTATGAATTGGTTTCTCCGTCGCTATGAATCAGCTAGATAAGACCCCCGTGGATCGTTAGGAAGCGTCCGGAGTCAGAACGAGACAGATACACATGTAATTATGAGTGTTTTTGGAAGAGCTGTTCCATCGTACTAACAAGGGAAATGTTGAACACGGGGGACATTCTCGAGATAAAAGTTTCTGTAAACTAAACATTTTGACGGCCACCAGCTAGTCACACGGTGCACTTGGTGTGGTGATACTTGGTGATACCAATTAGCAAATGGATAGAAGTACCGTGACATGGGGGAACATTGATGTGCTGATTATTAGCTTTTATTTTAATACTAGCTGTCCCGGCAAACGTCGTTCTGCCTGCCTACTGTGTTTTTTGACATGCAGCTCTGTCAGGGGAAGCGACACTAGTTTTGCCAAGACAAACAACCTCAAAAAAAAGATGAAATGAGCCCAAAAAAGTCGCTAAAAGCTGCAAAAGTTTTGTAGGTTTTGCCGGTTTTTTTACGACTTATTTCAGCTTGGCAAAACTAGTGTCGCTCCCCCCGAGCTCTGTAGAAAAATGTTCCGAAAACTGGAATTCCAAATTTTCTCATTTTCGGTGCGTTTCTGGTCGATTTTCCCAATTATTTTTTCGTACGAACACGTTGGAGCCCTGCACGAATGAAACACTGAAAGAATACCAACCAGGAGTCGCATAAGAAACCACGTTGTACATCGTATAAAGTACTATTTTAAGTCACTATCGCATATATGTACGGCCGACTGACAAATTTCATCGCATATGATGTTAATTTTTGCACTTATTACGATGTATCAGGTAAAGTCATATAAGAATACAAATAAACTTTTATAAGGTAGGAGCACATCGCAGTAGATGATATTCTGATGTTTTATTGCGATGAACTTTACTTACTCGTAAAAGCGTGCGAGCAAACTCGCAAAGTGTCAATTGAATTCGCATAATTGCGTACTGCGTTGATTATACGACTTCTCTTGGTACTTTTCTTGTTGTGTCAGTTTACCTCGCATTGGTGTATGGATGAAATCGTATAAAAGTACAAATAAACTCGTTGAAGTGTGCATACAAACTCGCATAAGCTAGAAGCGTTTATGTTGGCATTACGCGATTTGATATGTGATAACAATTAAAGAGTTTCTGTTGCACTGTGGATGCAGTGCCAAAAAGCTACAAGAAAGTGAACAGCCAAAATTATGGTTGCAAAGTCATCATTATTTGTTTAGTTGGCTTGATAATCAACAATGGGAGGTGCTAGCCAGAGAGGGGCAGTAAAAACTGTACGGGAAATCGTTTTTAGCCTGCCAAACACGCACAGCGCAAGTGAACCAAGTGCATTCCAACAAACACTGAGGTAAGTTAGAATATCATGATAATTAATCAGCTTGTTTCATAAGTAGCGTTTGGTGTTGAGTGTGAAGTGTGGCTCGACAATCAAGAGGTCATTAGTTCGATATCGAGCTGACAGATTTGTTTTTTTTTTAAATATTATTAAATCGCATAAGATTCTAAATTGCGTCGCAATAGTGCACGCGGTGCATCGCATAAGATATCGCTTCAAGTCATATAGCGTTATTATTGTTCCGTCAATGTTTACGTGCGCCTCCACTTTTGTACGCATAAGGCACTTTTTCTGCATCTTATGCGATGTACTTTAACGCATAAAAGTACGTATAACATGAACATAAACTTCATTATACGTGCAAATTGGTTGTCTGGGTGGTGTAGATCCGTTGGCCCGTTCGCGAGCCTTTTCGTGACATACAAACACCATTTCATTTTTATTTATATAGATACGTTGTAACCAGTGAAGAGAATTGTCAGACAAAAGAGGCACAAAACAAGCAACAAAGAAGGTGCGACGATTACTCTTTATCCCTACTGGTAACAGATAATGACATGATCTCGAATTTTTTTGTTGCAGACAAAACGGAAGCTGAATTTGTTGCGTACTTTTCAACTCGTGAATAATCAATTATTGCCAACCCAAAGTCGAAACTGTTAGATGATAGAGCTTCACCAGAGTTGCAGTGTTTACCGACTCGAAGTTACCGTTCGAAAATCGCAATGCAAGGCTTAAAAATCTCTAAACTCGTGGTGTACGATGTTAATCCCATTATTTTCAAGTTGGGACAAACTTATGTCGCATGGGTTTGTTTGTCGCAACAAATACAGGTTGCGACATTGTCATTATTGTTGCGCGATGGTTGAATTTTGATTCACTGGTTGTAACACGTTGTCGACTTATTGATTTTAAAGATTCTCGAATAAATTTCAAAAGTTCATTAA
Organism: Aedes albopictus; assembly: GCF_035046485.1. Classification (NCBI taxonomy): domain Eukaryota; kingdom Metazoa; phylum Arthropoda; class Insecta; order Diptera; family Culicidae; genus Aedes; species Aedes albopictus. Next base: position 342,567,996 of record NC_085138.1, read on the forward strand.
TTATAAGAATTTGGTGGTGATAAAATGACATTATGATACATTGCTTACATGGGTGCAAAATGAAAAATAACTACATTTGTTGAAAGTATACCAACAGTTTCGTCGTTAGCTGAATACGTGAGGGTCAGCACTTTTCCTGAGGTCTTTATAAAAAGGAACGTAGAGGAAAGATTGATCAATGTTACCCCGTATTATGGTTCCGAAATGTAATTGAAACGTCAGCTCAGAGCCAGAAATCCCAAAACTGTCTCATCGCTGACGCCTGTTCTATTTTGTATTAGGATATGTAGCATGATGAGTAGGGATGCCAGGTAAAATTTGCAAATGACGAAGAAGAAGAAGAAGAAGAAGAAGAAGAAGAAGAAGAAGAAGAAGAAGAAGAAGAAGAAGAAGAAGATACTCAGGTATTCCTCCAGAAGATCCTCGAAAAATCCGTTTCTCGGATTTCCAACTAGAGCTCCTTGGGAATTTCTCCAGGAGTTCTCCGAGAGTTTCTAAAGAAGTTCCTTGAAGAAACCTCCTGGAATCCTCGTAATTCTTCCAGAGTTCTTCAGGAATTCCTTCAGGAGATCATCAGGAACTCCTCCAAAATATCGTTGGGAATTCCTATTGGAGAGCCTCGTGAATTCCTCCAGGAGATCCTCAGGAATACGTCTATAAGTTTCTCGGGAGCTCCTCCAAGAAATTTTCTGGAAATCCTTCATAAGTTTCCCGAGAATTTCTTCAAGAGTTTCCCAGAATTCTTGCAAGAGTTCCTCAGAAATTTCTCCTGAAGATTCTAGGTGACTCGACAATTCCTACAGGAGTACCTTGGGAATTCCTCCAGAAGGTGCTGAGGAATTCCTCCAAGAGAGTTTTTCGAGAATACCTACAGGAGTTCCTCTAGGAGTGAAAAGTGACAGTTTGGGCACGCCGCACGTAAAAAGCCGCATTCGATTAGGTGCACATCATCACTGGAGCCAAAGATGGAGTTTCATCAGCGAGTTCGTTCCATATTGAAACAAGTATTTGATGACTTATAAAACTAAACCATTCTCGTCATCTTCGATGTCGGCATGTGTAATGTTTCAGTCATAATGAATATGTGTTTTGATTCAAATAAAGGTTGCATGAATCTGAATTACATTACTTTTTTTTTTTTTTTTTACTTATTCGTTTATTTGGAAGGCTCGGGCGCCACATGGGCATAACTGAGCCGAAATCTTTTGTTTTTTTTTACAATGGTTATACATTTTACAATTTATTACTGCCTTAAAACTATGTTAGTTTGGGAAGCCGAAGTACTCGCGGCTGTTTCGAGGTTAAGGATTGAAGAAAAAAAAAATGGGAAGGACGGATTTATGGGTTTAAAACTAAATTATTTGCTAACTTATACTAAAACTTTGATGGGACAAATTGTCCATATCTGTAACGGAACCAAAAAGAAAGGACTTTATCGGTAGAAAACGACAAGAAGAGGACAAACGGAAGGGGGTGACGAAGACAGGGGCGAACAACAAAACCAAAAGGCGGACAATGAAAACAAGGAACGTACTACATCAAACTCTGACATCAACACGTTTCAAAAACTGGTAAATCAGGTTCATGTATTCCAAATCAAGTCCTGCCAACACTTCTCTAACGGGTTTCTGTTGTTTTCCTCGGACCCGGAGAATTTCATGTAGCTCAGATCTGACCTCACGATACTCATTGCATCCCCACACGACATGTTCGATATCCTGGTAAGCCACGCCACAGACACAGAGATTGCTTTCTGAGAGCCCAACACGGAAGGTATGTGCGTTCAACAAATAGTGGTTGGACATCAACCGACACATTACACGAATGAAATCGCGGCTCAAATCCAACCCTTTGAACCATGGCTTCTTCGACACCTGTGGAATGATGGAGTGCAACCATCTACCCATCTCTCCATCTCTCCATTTGTGTTGCCAGCTGATCAAGGTCTCCTGACGGGCCAATGCAAAAAATTCGTCGAAGGCGATTTGACGCTCATAAATATCGCCTTCGCTAGCGCCCACCTTAGCCAGAGAGTCCGCTTTCTCATTGCCCGGAATTGAGCAATGTGAAGGGACCCAAGCTATGGTGATGATGTATGAGCGTTTGGACAAAGCACTCAAGACTTGGCGTATTCCTTTCAGGAAGTACGCTGAGTGCTTCATCGGTTTCATTGACCGAACAGCCTCCAGAGAGCTTAGACTGTCGGTAAAAATGAAGTAGTGCTCAGGTGGGAGAGTGCGAATGTACTCTAAGGTGTAGTATATAGCCGCTAGCTCAGCAATATATACCGAACATGGCTTTTGAAGCATAAAGGTGGCGCTATGAAATTCGTTGTAGACACCGAATCCAGTCGAATCATCGGTTTTGGAACCATCTGTGAAGAACTGTCTGGCCCCGCTAACATGCCCGAACTTACTTGCAAAAATTTGTGGAATACCTATGGAACGAAAAGATTCCGGTATACCGGTGATCTCATCCTTCATAGAGAGATCAAAATCCACAGAGGAGCTGTCGAAGTCTGAGAAGTTGTCACGATTGGTGTTAACCGGAGATGGGCTTACCTCCAGCGTCATGTACCAGTAGTACACACTCATAAAACGAGTTTGGGGATTCTGTTCGAGCAGCTTTTCGAAGTTTTCTATGATCAACGGATTCACAACCTCGCATCGGATGAGGAACCGGAACGACAACTCCGCAAAGCGGTCTGTCAGAGGCTGTACACCAGCAAGTACCTCTAAACTCATTGTGTGAGTCGAGTTCATGCAACCTAACGCGATCCGAAGGCAACGGTACTGAACCCGTTGAATCTTCAGCAAGTGTGTTTTCGCCGCGGATTGAAAACAGAAGCTACCGTATTCTAAAACCGATAGAATGGTTGTTTGGTACAGCCTGATCAGATCTTCCGGGTGTGCTCCCCACCATGTTCCGGTAATAGTTCGCATAAAGTTGATTCGTTTTTGGCATTTCTGTATCAGATACACAATGTGCTTCCCCCAGGTGCATTTGGAGTCGAACCAGACGCCGAGGTATTGTGAAGACATGCTATGAGTGATTGTCTTACCCATCAGAACGAGCGGAAACTTTGCCGGTTTGTGTTTTTTAGAAAAGACAACCATCTCAGTTTTCTCCGGAGAGAACTCGATACCCAGCTTGAGAGCCCAAGTAGACAAATTGTCCAAAGTATCCTGTAGTGGTCCTTGCAGATCGACTGCTATTGATCCCGTTACAGAGACAACACAGTCATCCGCAAGCTGCCTTAACGTGCAGTTTTCCATGAGACAATCATCTATGTCTCTAACATAAAAGTTGTAAAGAAGGGGGCTTAGACATGAACCCTGGGGGAGGCCCATGTAGCTAATTCGTGAAACTGTCAAGTCACCATGAGCGAAACTCATCTGCTTCTCAAACAGCAAATTATACAAAAAGTTGTTAAGAATTGGGGAAAGGCCACAGTCGTGTAGTTTGTCGGAAAGAACATCGACACAAACTGAATCAAAAGCACCCTTAATATCCAAAAACACTGAGCCCATTTGCTGCTTTTGAGCAAAGGCAAGCTGAATTTCTGAAGAAAGCAACGCAAGACAGTCGTTCGTACCTTTGCCTCTACGGAAACCAAACTGTGTGTCTGACAACATGCCATTCGATTCAACCCATTTGTCCAGTCGAAAGAGAATCATCTTCTCCAACAGCTTCCGTAGACAAGACAACATCGCGATTGGACGGTACGAATTATGATCCGACGCGGGTTTCCCGGGTTTTTGAACAGCTATCACCCTCACTTGTCTCCAATCATCCGGAACGATGTTGTTATCCAGGAACTGATTGAACAAGTTCAACAAGCGCCTCTTAGCGACGTCGGGGAGGTTTTTAAGCAAGTTGAACTTGATTCGATCCATTCCTGGAGCGGAATTGTTACATGAAAGAAGAGCAAGTGAGAATTCAATCATTGAAAACGGCCTATCCATGTCGTCCCTATCGTCGGAAACATCACGAATTATTCGCTCCACGGGCACGGAATCTGGACAAACTTTTTTTGCGAACTTGAGGATCCATCGAGGAGAGCTTTCTCGATCCTCGTTGACCGACGACGCGTTACGCATTCTTCTACCGACGTTCCAAAGAGTTCTCATCGAAGTCTCGCGCGACAAACCCTCGACGAACCGACGCCAGTAACCGCTTTTCTTCGCCTTGATCAAGTTCTTGAACTTGCTTTCAAGGGAAGCGAACCGCTTGAAGTTTTCGACCGAACCGCGTTTCCGAAACTCTTTGAACGCCGCGGATTTCTCGCGATATATTTCTGTACACTCACTATCCCACCACGGATTGGGGGGTTTCCTGCGAACCGACGGACCTGGCACTGGTCGACGTTGTGCCTGACGCGCACTACTGATGATCAGTTCTGATAGAAACTGATACTCTTCCCGCGGTGGAAGGACTTCTACCGATTGTTCACCGTCGATAATTGCTTCTGCGTACTTCTCCCAGTCAATGTGCTTGGTGAGATCGTAGGCGATGTCGATAGATGGAGGTTGATGTGACCCATTGGAAATAGAAACAACAATCGGCAGATGATCACTACCATGAGGATCCTGGATAACCTTCCATGTACACTCCAGCGATAGTGAGCTCGAACAGATTGAGAGGTCTAATCGGCTGTTTCTAGGGTTGCCATCTTGAGCTGGAGGTGCCACTCGTGTAACTTCTCCGGTATTCAAAATTGTCATGTTGAAGTCGTCGCAGAGGTCATATATCAACGTTGAACGGCTGTCATCGTACAGTTCCCCCCAGCCTGTACCATGGGAGTTGAAATCTCCCATGAGCAGCCGAGGCTCGGGCATAACCGAGCAGATGTGGGCGAGATCCCTGCGAAATATTGCAGTTCTCGGTGGAAGATATATGGAGGCAACACTGAGGGTTTTACCTCGGATAGTCACCTCACATGCGACGGCTTCAATGCCTGTCATCGGATGAAAATCGACTCTGTAAAATGAGTGCTGCTTCTTGATCCCTAGAAGCACCCCTCCGTAAGAGTCGGATCGATCAAGGCGAATGATATTATAATCGGGAAAAGGTAAGGTTACATCAGGTGTCAGCCATGTTTCGGATAGTGCAAAAACATCGCATTGTAAATTGTAAACTAAAAATTTAAAAACGTCTAATTTCGGTGTAATACTACGACAGTTCCAGTGTAGAACCGAAATCGTATCTTCGACCTCGGTGGTTAAATTAGCCATCGAAAGATACGATTGTCGCAAGGAGGGGCATTTTAGAAGCCAACTGCTTCAAAAGAGGGGTCACGCAAGGAAGAAGTCCTTTTACAATGTTCTTCACGGAGTCTGAAGCATTGAAGAAGCTGAGGATGATGTCTACAATGCCAGAGAGCGTAAACAATGGCGCACCCTGAGGTTGCTCCTGGTGCTCCGAATGCTGTCTTTCCGGTTGAGAATTCGAAAAACGTGGGACATCTGGGATTTTAGATGTTCCCGGGAGTGATGGAAAGTCTCGTTCGTCCTGGATTTTGAATCCCGGAGGGGAACGTTTTGTGGCTTTCTTACCACTCTTCAAATTTGTCATGGTGGGTTGGGGGTCGCTGCTAGGCAGATTCCGAGGTTTTTTGGTGGGTCTCTGGAGCCTCATCCGTTTCCTCGTTTCACCCTTGAAAACAAAGGGAACCCCGTCCCCGACCTCAGAGTCAGAGCCCTGATCATCGAGAGATAAAGACGAGTAGATGTTACGGGATTCAACGGTCGGGGCAGCTTTTTTCAGCATTTCGGCGTAGCTTCGCCGTGATCGCTGCTGCAGCGATCGTTTTTGATGTTTTTTCTGCTGTATGTACCTTGGGCAATCAATCAGATCATGTGGACGGTCGCTGCCACAATAAACACACTTGGGCGGCGTTTTACACGCACCGTCCACATGTCTCTCCCCGCATGTTGCACAGCGAGGTTTATTGCTGCAGTACTGGGCGGTGTGGCCCAGCTGCTTGCAATTGATGCAATTCATTACCTTCGGTACATACAGCCTCACAGGTAGCCGAAGTTTGCCAATCACCAGCAGATCTGGTAATGCAGATCCGGAGAAGGTCACAGAAAATTCTTCAGATGGTGTGTAAACCTTCTTCTCGCCCTCCTGGGATACCGAATGCAGTTGCCGGCAATCCAGTATCTGGACAGGAGGTAGAGAAGGGTTATGGAAACGACCACAGCCTTGCATGATCGTTTCGCAGGTCAAAGATGCGTCGGCGACCTTCCCCGAAATCTCTATCGACGCGCTTGGTAGGTAAACGAAGTACTCAAGAGTAAACAACTCGCAGGCCACAATCTCATTAGCGTGTTTTCGGTCGCCTACTGTCACCCGAAGCTTAGCTGTACCGACCATGTCAATGGAGACAACGGAAGAATACCGCTTAGTCAGATCCTTGCTGATTTGAACGGTGTTCAAACGTTTGCCTTTGGGTCGGAAGAAAACAACATATGGCCCGCCAAAGTCGGGAGGGTAGGCCTTGAGGCGGGGGGACGTCGAAACAGATTTACTGTTGGTGTCCATTGCAGAAGCACCAGGGTGAAGGGAGACAAAGGGATTAGCATTTACATCGCCTTGTTGGCTCGAGCAGTCCGATGCCAATAACGAAGCTTCGTTGATGCGGTACGATGTTCCCCCGCCATCATCATCATCGCCCATTGTGGTAGCTAACTACCACCACGGGTTACTCAAAAATCTTAAACTACCACTATCACAGGGACGAGAAATAATCAAAAAACAAGGGACAAAATTAACGCTACAGGAAAAGTGAGAAAAAACTGCTTATGTACCAAATTAAATCTAATCAAAGAGTCAGTGGAGAGGGGGGAACAACGAGAGGTAACTTTATGTACTTATCTTTGTGCACTCTGTTTAGCCACAGGCTCGACGACGACAGGTCCAAGCGATCGGATGGCCCGCACAGGGAGGAAGCGAGCTGCTGCTGAGCGCCCGACGCTGCGCTGGTGTGCGGCGGTTGAACGCTCTCTGCTCTTCTCTCGGTGGGCTGCTGCTGTCGACGACGATGAGCTTGGGTACTCACTGGAAGAAGCCGATCACGGCCGCGCGAGCGGCGCGGTGTGCGGGGGGTGCTGCACTGATGTGCTCGATAATCGGTCAATGCGCCACGTGATAAAATGAAAACGTGAACTTTACTCAAACTAAACGAACTTTTGCGGCAAAAATTGTGGCCTAGCCAACCGCACGCGTCCCACTAGGGATTTTCACTTCAACACTTGATCACTCGGAAAACTAGCACTGGAAAAAGCCACCGAACTGGATAGTATCGGGAGACAAACCGGACGAACGAAAAGTTGCGACTGTCTCGCACGAACGCTCGCCAAAGAGTCAATTACATTACTTACCGCAGTAAATCCAGATCATGTGACTTTCCTCCCTCCCCTCTAACAAAAACTCTTTCCCGTGACAGTCGTGGAGAAGATGAGGTGATCTCGGTCTCTAGTATTAACGTACGTCACATTTACATTCTTTCCCTTCCTCGATGACCGTTAGGACGTGGCCGGCGCCGTTATTGACTTAATAAAGTATGGAATTCTCAAAAATTCACATTAAGAGCGGCAGCTAGCACCAAGCTTCCCATGTTGGCTCCCCCTGCGATTGTTCAGTCATCTGTGCTCAATAGACTGGCCCAAATACAAAAATGTCGAAAAACTCCACGGGCACCCTCTAGAATCGTGCCTTTGGATAAGAAGAGCAATCTGTGAAAATTTCAGCTAAATCGGTATTAAAATGAGCTGGCGCAAATGAGTTGAAGGTATGTATGGGATCTTCAGTCCAAATATATGGGAAATTGTACGGCTGTTTCGGGCTCGTTTGGAAGTTGACCGTCAATGTTAACTTCTTTTCCCGATCAGCCTAGATAGCTGTGTAGTGTCGGTAGCGGTTTTCTCAATTGGCTAAGAATAACACTACGGATCGCCAGATCCAGTGGTAAGAGTCCATTAAACAGGTGACCCCTAATTCATGGTGTTATGCGGCTTTATGCTTACCGTGCCAAGGAATGAATGGTTAGGGGGGTCTAATAAAAACCTAACTACAAACGGAGCCTGTGGAGTACTAGGGCGCCCTTCACAGTATTCTACCCTTACTGCGCTAACCGGAGCAATGGTGCAGTTGACCTTGTGTTTCTCCGAGATAATCTGCTATCCTTCTTAATCCTCAACTGCGAGGCTCAATAAGGATGGGATTATTAGTATGTTGTTTATTAGATTTAATTATAACCTATATGGCTCTTCGCATTATGCGTTCTTCACAGTGTCCTCTGTGTATGTTCGTCTCTGGCGCTCTTGAATCGATACCGAATTGGTTTTTATCGTTGCTCTTTTTTTCTTGTGTTGTGATTGTAAGAGTTTGATCGTGCCTAGTTTGGGTAGTGGCTATGGTTATGACAGCTCAGATCAATCTTAAGCATAAAAGAACAGCTTTGGTCCAAGAACCTTACTTTCGTAGGGAGGATTTCTATGTAGATGTAATGTTTTAATTAACACCTTTATGGTTCCGCGTTTTGCGTTTGACCCGATGTTTGCTACTTCCAGTAAAATTGAATTGACAATCTTGCGTGTCATTCCTCGAGCCCCAAAATGTTGATAAAACTGCTTGTTTGCAGCCTTGCTATTCCCAAATCTTGGTGGGATTATACTTACAAGTTTATTCCGTAAGTGGATAATGTCTTCGTATGAAGATCAAACCTATCAATTTGACCTCTTCTTATGAAATGATTAGAACGCTTTGTCGAGCATCACACCCGTGATGTTTATCTAGCAAATATGCTTCTCCATGGGAACCAACATGCTTACCAAAATGGAAAGTCCACTGTGATTTATTTACACAATGTTGTTTACGATATCGGAAAAGCATTTATTCAAAAACAATTTTGCTTGGGTGTTTTCTCGGATTTCCAGGATACTCTTGAACACGTACCTTTCGATTCCATATTGGAAGCCGCATGGATTGTCCTATTTATCTTTCAATGATTTCCAATTGGATTTACCAAATGCTCAAAAACCAACATCTCTTCTCGGCATTACGTCAAGCAGTGATTAGGGAATTGAGTGTTTGTGGATGCCTCCATGCGGGAGTCTTGCCATGCCTTTTGAGGAATCTCGTAGCAGAAACGCAATTGCGATAACTCAATGTGGTTTTCCTACTTATGATTTTGTCCATCACAAGCCTCAACAGGCTGCTTCATTTGTGTATCTTAACTAAGAATCCGACTGTGGAACTTTGAATCATTTGATATGTAACTACCCAGTTTTTACTCAACTGCGTTTCCGAGTACTCGATAAACACTTGATTAAGTGAAACTAACCTAAGAAGCCTGAATCTTTAGGATGTTCTGTTGTTCTGAATCCGTTGTGGCAAGTAGCTATAGGCTTACTTTACGCTTTATGCGTTTTTTTTACAGTGCCCTTTGATGAATAGGCTCGTATTTGGCGATGGCACAAATTTCCCAAATGGAGGAGAACGTGCCTCTTGAGCCGACCTACTGATACCTGATACCAAGCTTCCCATGTTGGCTCCCTGTGCAATTTCTATTGTTCAGTCATCTGTGCTCATGCTCAATGCTCGTGCTCAATACCTATAGGAGTTCCTCGAGAATTTCTCCAGCAGTTCCTCAGAAATTCCCCCAGGAGTTCCTTGGGGATTCCTCTAGAAAACCCTCGGGAATTCCTATAGATTTCCTTCTGAAGATTCTTGGGAATTCCTCAGGAGTTATTTAGGAATTCCTCCAGGAATTCTTCGAAAATTCCTACAGGAGTTTCTCAGGAATTCCTATAGGACATTATCGGGAAGACCCCCAGGAGTTCCTAGGGAACGCTTTTAGGAGATACTGTCTACTCTCGTTGTTTTGGCCGCATCTAATATGAATACTTTTTAATTTGGCCCCCGTTAAACTGCACATCGTTTAAACTAAAAATGGTTCAAACGTCATTCTGCTCATGGAACGGTGTGAAACGGAACACAGAATCAAAACAAACCAGTCAAAAGGGTTATCAGGCGTCGGTGGTGCAGTGGTAAGCGTGGTTGCCTGTCATCCCAGTCGGTCGGGGTTCAATTCCCGTCGACGCCGATGGGATTTTCTGAGACATAAAATCCGCGATCACGCCTTCCCTCGGATAGGAAGTAAAGCCGTAGGTCCCGGCCCATGTGTTGATGGGTTCGATATGTAGGGGCCTCAGGTGTGGTGGCTGTCTCCCTGGGGCGTCGGAATTAAAGACTTAGCTCCTAGACCCAGCCGACGTAAAACACAACTGGCGCCCTACGGTGCTAGTTGGCCAGAAAAATAGAAGAAGATGATTTTTGGTCAGTGATGTTTTTTAAGAACTCCTTCAGGAGATCCTCGGCAATTCTCCAGGAGTTGCACGCGATTCCTCCAGGAGTTCCTCAGCAGCAATTCCTCAAAGAGTTTCTCAAGAATACCTCCAGGAGTTTCACGGGAGTTCCTTCAGGAGTTCTTCAGGAATTCCTCAAGGAGCTCCTCGGTAACTCCTCCTGAAGATCCTCATTAAATCCTCCAGGAGTTTTTCGGGAATTACCCCAGGAGATCCTTGGTGATCTTCCAGCATATATTCGGAAAATCCTCCAGGAGTTCACTGGGAATTCCTTCAGGAGATCATTGGAAAGTCTTCCAAGAGGTCTTCAGAAATTCCTTCAGACTTTTCTCTTTAAGTTTCCCAAAAATTCCCTCAGGATGTTTCTCGGAAATTCTTCCAGCAGTTCCTTTGAAATTCCTACAAGCTTTTTCAGAAATTCCTCTGAAGCTTCATTGCAAATTTCTCCAGGAGAATACCAGGAATTCGTTCAGGAGTTCCTTGGAAATTCTTGCAGGAGTTTCACAGAAATTCCTCCACGATATTCAAGGTAATTCCTCTAGGAGTTGCTCGGTGATTGCTCCAGGAGTTCCTCTGGAATTGTTCCTAGAGTTCATCGGGAATTCCTCAAGGAGTTGCTCGATGTTTTTTTTTAAATTTTCGGCAGTTCCTCGGGAATTCCTCTTGATTCTCTGGAAACCTATAACAAGAGTTTCTCGGGAAATCTCAACGATTTCCTGAAGGTATTCATAGCAATATCCAGATGAACTTTAAATTACTCCTAAAGGATTTCTGGAGAATCTCTTCTGGAAGGAGTACTCAAGGAACCCCTTTTAGATTTATCGAGAAACTCCTGGAAGTCTATCCCAGAATTATCGGGAGAGATTTTCGAGGTAATCGCGGAGAAATTCCCGAGCAACTTCTGGAAGAATTCCAGAGGAACTCTTAGATAATTTCCCGGGAAACTCCTGCAGGCGGAGTTTCTGAGGGACTTCTAGAGGAATTTCCGACGAACTGTTGGAGGATTTACCGAGACGCTCCTGGAAGAATTCCCTGGTAACTGCTGGAGGAATTCCCGAGGAGCTTTTGAAGAAATTCCCGAGGAACTCCTGAATCCGGATCCGGTCAGGCTAAGGCCGGGGTGGCCTCTGCTGTACATAGTAGCCGCCTCCATTCCACTCGATCCATGGCTGTTAGTCTCCAGTTCCGCACTCTGCGTAGGGTCCGCAGATCGTCCTCCACTTGGTCGACCCACCTAGCTCGCTGCGCTCCACGTCTTCTTGTACCGGTCGGATGACTCTCGAGAACCATTTTAGTCGGGTTGCTATCCGACATCCTGATGACGTGACCCGCCCACCGTAGCCTCCCAATTTTCGCGGTATGGACGATGGTTGGTTCTCCCAGCAGCTGATGCAGCTCGTGATTCATTCGCCTTCTCCAGGTCCCGTCTTCCATCTGCACTCCGCCGTAGATGGTACGCAACACCTTCCGTTCGAAAACCTTAAGGGCGCGTTGGTCCTCTGCACGTAGGGTCTATGTTTCGTGCCCATAGAGGACGACCGGTCTAATCAACGTTTTGTAGATGGTTAACTTCGTGTTACGGCGAGCTTTATTCGATCGTAGAGTTCTGCGGAGTCCAAAGTAGGCACGATTTCCTGCCACAATGCGCCTCTGAATTTCTCTGCTTGTGTCGTTGTCATCGGTCACCAGTGAGCCCAAGTACACGAATTCTTCAACCGCCTCGATTTCATCACCGTCGATATGAATTCGGGGTGGCGGGCGAGGTGATTCCTCCCTGGAGCCCTTTGCCATCATGTACTTTGTCTTCGACACATTAATGACTAATCCGATTCGCCTGGCTTCACTCTTTAGTCGGATGTACGTTTCCGCCATCGTCTTAAATTTACGAGCAATAATATCAATATCATCGGCGAAACCAAGCAGCTGAACGGACTTCGTGAAAATCGTCCCACTCGTGTTTATCCCCGCTCTTCTTATTACACCCTCCAAAGCAATCCCAAGTAACAATCAGCATGCCTTGAAGGTTTATTCATGTTTTATCCTGGTTTTATATGAGCATGTCAAAAAGCTAGTTGTTCTAAATTAGTTTTATGTGGTAATTTTTTACTTTGAACCATTTGCGTTCCATAAAACTATCATATAACTTATGCTATAAACATTTTCAGTTAAAGACTTGCGAATAGACATGATCTGGTTTTATCACTTATTATATACCGTTTCAATAAAACTTGCATTTGCGGTTGTTGTCGGAGAGATTTTTTTTCTAAACAAATACACAAAACTGTGAGGCAATGCATAAAACCAACAAAAGATTTCGTGGCCATAACATGAACCAAAAAAATGCTGTGATAAAACCGCTAGTTCTATCATGAGCTCAGTTATGACTACCTCAAGAGGGTTAGCCCTATTGGAGGAATCATCAGGAACACAGAGTTTTATCAGAAAAATATGTCGCCTAGCCGGGATAATTTATGTAAATACAGAAAAATTATTACTCAATTTTATGATTTCACGTACAGCTTAAGATCAAATTAAACCATACAACACGTTTCCATCATTTTATTTTGTCGAAAAATTACATAATATCTTTTAAACTCCGCTGTGTTGAAAAAACCTTTTTTGCACCCAATTCCACCGAGTAAATTAAATGCATTTAACTTCCAAATTATGCATAGTTTGTGTGGCGCACTTAGTTTTTGTCATTATCACAGTCACATTCACCACAAATTTTCCGTGGCATGTCTCCTGACCCGTATTAAACAGGAAAACAAATCTGAATTCCATATCTGCATCTTTCCAATTGATGGCTGGATAAACAACCAAGCATAATTTATTCTACGATCGAACATTGAGGGTGAAAAATAATCAAAACAATTATTTGACAAGTCAGAAGATGGTTTTATTTAGAAGATTGATAAAACTATGATACAACCCGAAATCCTAAGCCGGTTTGCATACGAAGTCCTGTAGACCCTAATAAGACTGGGCCAACTAGCCAGAACGTGGGCTTATTGAAGCATACAAGAACTCGAGAGCATTTTCAAGTCGGCATCAATGGTTTTATGTTTAGGATTTTTGAATCGCTAAAGAACTTTGATAAAATTAAAATTGTTACTTGGGATGTTGAATAGCAAGCACGAAAGACCATCACCTTGCCGTAACTCTCTGCGAGATTCGAAGGGACTCGAGAGTGTCCCTGATACTCGAACTACGCACATCACTCGATCCATCGTCGCCTTGATCAATCGTATCAGTTTATCCGGGAATCCGTATTCGTGTATAATCTGCCATAGCTGTTCTCGATCGATTGTATCATACGCCGATTTGAAATCGATGAACAAGTGATGTGTGGGCACGTTGTATTCGCGGCATTTCTGCAACACCTGGCGGATGGCGAACATCTGGTCCGTTGTAGCGCGTTCACCCATAAATCCAGCCTGATATTGCCCCACGAGCTCTCTTGCAATCGGTGATAGACGGCGGCATAAAATTTAAGAGAGTATCTTGTAGGCAGCGCTCAGTAGTGTGATCGCGCGGTAGTTCCCGCAATCCAACTTGTCGCCCTTTTTGTAGATGGGACACACGATACCTTCCATCCATTCCTCCGGTAATACTTCCTCCACTCCTGAAGCAATTCTTGAAAAACTCCCGGAGAAATTCCCGAGGAACTTCAGGATGAACTCCCATGGAACTTCTGTCGGAACTCCCGAAGAACTCATGGAGGAATTCCGAGGAACTCCAGAAGGAATTCCCGAGGAACTCCCAGAGGAATTCCCAAAGAACTTCTGGAATAAAATCCCAAGAAACTCCTCGAAGAATTCCAAGGAGCACACGAAAGATTTTTCTAGGAACTCCTGGAGAAATTTTAGAGGTTCTCATGAAGGAATTCCTGAGGTTATTCTTGAGGAACTCCTGAAGAATTCTTTGGCAAACTCCTGGAGGAATTTCCGAGGAACTCATAGAGGATTTCCCGAAGCGCTTCCGGAAGATTTCTCGAGGGAATCCTGGAGGAATTCCTAAGGAACACCTGAAGGAATTCCAGAGAAGCTCCTAATGGAATTCTCGAGGAACACCTAAAGGAATTTTCGAGGAACTTTTGGAGGAATTCCCGAAGAACTTCCGTAGAAACTGCCTTGCAACTCCTGGAAGAATTCACTAGGAAATCCCGGAGGAGTTATCGAGGAACTCCTAAAGGAATTCTCGAGCAACACCTAAAGGAATTCTCAAGGAACTTCCCAAGGAACTTCTGAAGGAATTCCTGAGGATCTCCCAAAGATATTTTCGGCAAACTCCTGGAAGAGGTCCTGAAGGATTCCTAAAAAATCCTGTAGGAATTTACGTGGAAAACCTGGAAGAGTTCCAGAGAAAATCTTTAGGAATTTCTGAAGGAATCTCGATAAAATCCTGAAGGAATTCCTGTGGAGCTCAGGATCCTGAAATATAAAAGTCATAAAATTTTCCTTCTCGCTAGCGTCTGGTAGCAAAACATCTTTTACGGAACGATCCATAAACTGTGTACCCTTGCCTTTCAAAAAAAAAAAAAACTTTGCCGAAACCATCTTTGTAAGTGCTTCCATATTCCTGAAGGAATCTCCTCGAGATTCCAAAGGGAATCTTCACGAGATTTCAAGAGGAGTCTCCACGAGATTCCACAACAAATCTCCGCGAGATTGCAGTGGGGAAGCTCCAAAAGATTCAGAGATAAATCTCCACGAGATTCCGAAGGGCATCTCCACCAGTTTCCAGGAATAATCTCCAAGAGGTTGCCAAAGAAATCCCTACGAAATTTCAGGAGGAATCTCCAAGGGATTTCCAGGGGAACCTCTACAAGATACCTAGAGGAATGTCGATGATGTTTCAGGAGAATAAATCTCCACAATCTTGACCAGAGATGGCGTGCTCATGTACGAACTGTGACAAGCAAAACCTTGAACAACACCATATACTCTACACACGACTTTCAACGAGTGGGTTGCATACAAAAGAACGGGTTGAAAATTTGCAAAAGCAAGCGAAGAAACCAACTTCCAAGTAATCAGGATTCTGAGATATACAAGTAATAAAATTTGAGTACACAATCAAAACCGTGAAAGGAACGGCCCATCAACTGTAAACCCTTGGCTTTTGAAATACTTCACCAAAGAAACCATATTTCCAAATACTTTCATATTCCTGGTACACTACGAGCACAAGAGAGTCATATTGAAAGATAAAACTGATGTAGATCTAGTTGTTCTATACTAACAACGAAGACGTAAAAATGTAGTAACAAACAATACAAAACACTATTCTAAAGTCTGCAACCCTCCATGGTGCAGGTATATTGAAAGAAAACACTGCTTAAGCATTGGCGTAGGCAGAGGGGGGGGGGCAGAAATTTTTCATGACTTTATATATGAAAATAAGAAAAAAAAATCTGAAAACCACTGTCGTGGTAACGAACATAGATCTATAATAGACATTAATTTGGCATAATATGTGCTTAAATTGACAGTTATTGGAGACGATTCTCAACTTGTCACTCTTTACAAGATCATTGTTCAAAATGGTCTATGTAATTAGTTAGTTTTGTTTGGAAATATTCTAATTTTATAAATTGCAATACTTTGTACATTTTCTTTTTAAAACGCTGAGAAATTTAATCTAAATGATAATTTCCAGGAATTCCTTTGATGGGTATCTTTAAGAATTTTGAATTTTCTAGCAGCATTACTGTAAAATATGGTTAAGTGCTTCTTTGTGGAATTCAACTATCATGTGGGAAAAAAAATCTGGTTGAATTTGCAATGGAATTCCAGCAAAAGTTTTTGAATTCCTAGTGAGAATAGATGTACGTAGCTGAAGCGTAAACGCAAGTGTATTCATTAAAACCATGCTGGAGGTGATTACTAGTCGGTCACTATTAATTTCTTTTATTTCGTGGGCCAGGGGTATTTTTGCGTCTATCAAAAAACGCACAAATTCAAATGGTCATTGAGGAAGTTTTAATATATTTAAAAGCTGGTGCTGCAAGATGTAATCGTAAGTTTGAAGGTATTCATGATTGGACTTGTAAAAGACTTGGTATTCATGAGATAATTGTGAAAGAATTCCTGGATGACTTCTTGGAGAATTTCTTGGCTTCTATGTCCCTCTAAAATTATCTAAAAGAATTTCAATACAAATCGCTGGAGGAATTCCTCTAGAAATCCTTCAAATAATTCAAAAAATCTACAAGTAATCCTAAAAAAACCCTGGGGTTAATCCCTGAAAAACATTATGAACGGAATACTGTAATTTTTTAACTAACCGCTGAAGAAATTTTTAAAAAAATCCCGAGAGAAATTCCGGAAGAAATCATTACAAGAATTCTCGGAGCAATACCTGCAGGAATCCCTGGAGTAATTTGTGAAAGTATACCTGGAGGAATCCGAAAAGCAATTATGCTAGGAATTTCAGGAAAAAATTTTTGAAGAATCCGCATCAGAAATCCCTTGGAGGAATTTCTGGATGCATTCCTGGAGGAATCCTTAGAGGAATTCTTCAAGAAGTCACAGGAGGAGTTCCTAGATGTATTTCTGGAGGATATCCGGGAGAACCTTCTGCAAAAATTCCATGCGGAATCTCTGGAAAAGTTCCTGGACTAATGCTTGGAGCATTAGGGAATTTTTATTATCGTACAAATTGGTATGAAGTTTCTGAAGGTTAATGAAATTAGGTAGGGATCATATATATTTGAAAAACTAAATTGAAAAAAAATCAGGGTCGCCTAATTTTCCGGAAAACTCCAGTGAAAATCAAACATTTTCCACAGCCACCACCTACTTTGAAAAATCATAGAACGAAGCATCATAGGCACATTTTTTTGTGAAATCATAAGCAAATTTTCTCAACAATTCCAAGATGGATTTCTGGAGGAAATCCTAGAAATTTTTTTGGACAAATTCCTGGCGAATTCCCTGGAAAAGTTAATGGATTGATTGATTGATTTGTCTTTTTTAAAGAGACTTTCAGCCCTTGGCTCCAAAGTTAATGGATAAATTTCTGAAGGAGGCATCCCTGGAGAAGTTCCTGGAGTAATGCCTGGAGCATTAGAGAAAATTCTGATGAAATTCCAAGATAAATTTCTAGAAGAATTCCCAGAGGAATTTCTGGAGGAATTCCAGGAGGAATTCTTGCAGGAATTCCAGGAGGAATTCTTGGAGGAATCTCACGGAAGAATCCTTAGAGAAATCCCTGCAGGAATTTCTGGTATATTCTTGGAGGAATTCCTGGTGGAATTTCTAGAAGAACCCGTGAAATAACTCCTTTCTAGAGGAATCCGTGGAGTTGAAATTCATGGATTTATTCCTAGAGGAAACCTGAAAGAATTTCCGGAGGAATCCCTTGGAAAAATTCCTATAGAATTTCCTGAAGAATCTCCTGAAAGAATATCGGAAGCAATCTCTAAAGGATTTCCTGCAAAAATTCCTGGAGGAATGCTGCAGGAATTTCCGAAGAAATTCCTGGAGGGATTCCTGGATCAATTTCTGAAGAAAGTACCTACGGTAAATCTTGGTGGAATTTCTTGAGGAGCCCCTGGAGACACTGCGGTAGTAATTTCTAAGGAATTCCCAGAGGAATTCCTATATGAATTCCTGAAGGACTTTCTGAAGGAATTCCTGGAGTATTTCTGAAGAAACCTCATAAAGAATTCCCGCAAAATTGCTTAGAGAAAATTCTACAAAAATTCTTGAAGGAATCCCTGGAGATATTCTTTGAAAGAACCCTGGAGAAATCCCTGAAACAAATTTCTGGAGGAACCTTAGGAGGGATTCCTGGAGGAACTTCCGGACAAGTTCCAGGTGGAATTTCAGGAGGAATTGCTGGACAAATCTTTATAGGAAATTTTGGGAAAATTCTATGGAACTATTCATGGATGAATTCCAAGAGGAATCCCTTAATCAATTCTTTGAGGTATCCTTCAATGAATTCCTGGAAGAATCCATGGAGGAAGAATTTCTGGAGGAATCCATGAAATAATTCCTGGAGGAATGTGTAGAGGAAACCTCGGAGAAGAAATTCCTGGATTAATTCTTGGGGGAAACACTGGAAGGATTTCTAGAGGAATTCCTGGAACAATTCCTGAAGGAATTGCTGTACAAATTTCCGAAGAAATTCCTGGAGGAATTCCTGGATCCATTCCTGAATAAATTACCGAAAGTATTCCTGAAGAAATACCTGGGGTAATTTTTGGTGAAATTCGTGGTAGAACTCCTGGAGGAGTCCCTGGAGAAATGCCTGGATGAAATCCTGGAAGAATGCCAGGAGGAATACCTGGAATAATTGTTGAATAAATTCCAGAAAGAATATGTGGGGAAATTTTTAAAGGAATCCCTATAGGATTTCCTGGAGGATTCCTGAAAAAATATTTGAAGGAATTCCTAGAGATATCTCAGGAGGAAATCATTCAGGAATCCCAGGAAGAATTATTGGAATTTTTCTTGGATAAACTCCGGGAGGAATTCTTGGGGTAATTTCTAAATGAATCCCTGGAGGACTTTCTAGATAAATTCTTGGAGAAATTGCGGTAGTAATTTCTGAAGGAATCCTGGATTAATGCCTGGAGGAATCCCTATAGAAATCTCTGGAAGAACTTCTGGAGTAATGCCTGGAGTAACCCCTGGATAAATTCCTGGAGACATGCCTGTATCAATTCCTGGAGGAATCTCTCGAGAAATTCCTTAAGAAATCCCTGGAGGATACCCTGGGGAATTTCCTTTAAAAATCCCTGGAGAAATTCCTGGACTAATGCCTGGAGTAATCTCTGGATACATTTCTAGATGAGTACCTGGTGGAGTTTTCAGAAGAATTCTGGGAGCAATCTAGTGGAGTTTGGAGTTTTTAGAAGAACTTCCGAAGCAATCTCTAGATGAATTGCTGGAGAAATCCCGGGATGAGTCCATGGAGAAACTCCCAGGAGACATTTCTAAAGAAACCTCTTGAAAAATTCCTAGAGGAATCCTTAGAGAAATTCTTGGAAGAATCCCTGGGAAAATTCTTTGAAAAATCCCTGGAGGAATCCCTGAAGCAATTTCTAGAGAAACCTCAGGAGGAATGCCTGGAAAGTTCTGGATAAATTCCTTGCGGAATCCCAGGAAGAATTCTTAGATTAATCTGTAAAGGAATTTTTGTGGAAATTCCTTGGAACTATCCCTTGAATGAATTCCTGGAGGAATCTCGAGAGAAATTCTGGAAGCAGTTAATGGAGGAATTTCTGAAGAAATTCCGAAAGAAATTTCTGAAGAAATTCCAAGAGAAACTTCTGAAGAAACTCCAAGAGAAAGTTCTGGAGGAATTCCCAGAGGAATTTTTGGAGGAATTCCAGGAGGAATTCCTGAAGGAATTGCGGTAGTAATTTCCGAAGGAATTCCTATAGGAGTTCCTGGATCAATTCTTGGAGGACTTTCTGAAGGGATTCTTGGGGTAATACTTAAGTAACCTCTTGAGGAATTCTTGGAGGCATCATTAGAGGAATTTCTAGAGAATTACTTGGAAGAATCCCTGGGGGAATTCTTGCAAAAAAAACCTGGAGGAATCCCTGAAACAATTTCTGGGAGAACCTCAAGAGCAATTCCTGGACAAATCTCTATAGGAAATCTTGGTGAAAATCCGTGGAACTATTCATGGAAGAACTGCAGGAGGAATCCCTAAATGAATATCTTGAGAATCCCTGAATGAATTCCTGGAAGAATCTCTAGAGGAATTCTGGAAGGAATCCATGGAGAAATTTCTGAAGGAATTCCTGGAAAAATTTTTAGAGGAATTCAGAAAGGAATTTCTGGTGGAGTTCCAGGAGGATTTTCTGGAGGAATTACTGCAGGAATCATCAATGGAATTCCTGGAGGGATCCATGAAATAAATCCTGGAGGAATGTGCAGAGAAAACCCTAGAGAAGAAATTCCTGGAAGAATTTTCGGAGAAATTCATGGAAGAATTCCTGGATCCAAACTTGAATAAATTCCTGGAGTAATTCCTGAGGAAATACCTGGGGTAATACCTGGAGAAATTCTTGGTAGAACTCTTGCAGAAGTCTCTGGAGAAATGCCTGAATGAAATCCTAGAGGCATGCCAGCAAGAATACCTGGAATAATTCTTGAAAAAAATCCGGGAGGAATTTCCGAAGGAGTTCCTGGAGGAATCTCAAGATTCATTCCTGATGAAATACAAAGGTCGATTTCTGAGGGAATTACAAGAGGATTTTCTGAAGAATTCTCAGGGGAAATATTGAAGAAACCGCTGAAATTCTTGAGGAAATCCTGAAATCCTGGATTAATTCCTGCGGGAGTTTCTGAAGGAATCCCAATAAGAGTTCTCCTAGAAATGTTTAAAATAATCTCGGAATTCGTTTTTGTAAGAATAACAGAAGAAATGTTTTGAGGTTATGGCTTTCAGTCTTGGAAGAAAAACTCAAAAACGGATTGTTAAGTCTTCATCCGACGTTTCGGTCACTATATTGTGCCTTTCTAAAGGATTTAACTATGCTCCGTTCTCTCGTAACATAGGCCCACAGCATAGGCCAAATTTTGTCCCAGACGAAACGTATCGTCTGTCGCCTGTGGCCTATGCTGTGGGCCTATGTTACGAGAGAACGGAGCATAGTTAAATCCTTGAGAAATGCACAATATAGTGACCGAAACGTCGGATGAAGACTTAACAATCCGTTTTTGAGTTTTTCTTCCAAGACTGAAAGCCATAACCTCAAAACATAAGATCAACAGTCGATTCCTTAAGAAAGTTTAACAGAAGAAATTTCCGGTGAATCCCTGGAGGAACTCTTGAAGTAATTTCTGAAGAAACCCGATGAGGAATCCCGGAAACAAGCCCCATTAGGAACTCTTTATGGAATCTCAGAAGAGCTTTCTTAGCGAATACCTGGAAGAATTTTTTTTAGGAATATTCCCGGATAAAAAAATGAAGAAATCAATGTCTGCAGTAATTGTTGAAGGAATACTAGGATCCCTAGAGGAGCAGACCTGGTGGGATGGTTAGAACACTTGACTATCACGCCGAGGACCTGGGATCGAATCACACTCCCGACAAACTCGCAAAATGTGAGTTCTTCCTTCGGAAGGGAAGTAAAGCGTGGGTCCCGAGATGAACTAGCCTAGGGCTAAAAATCTCGTTAATACACATAAAAAAACTAGGATCCCTAAAGGTTTTTTGTACAAAATTTTCAAGCAATTCTTGGAGTGTTTTTTAAGAATCTCTAAGAAAAATTTTCTAAAAGAATTTCTGGAATACATTCCTGCAGAAATACTTCGAATCATTCCGGATGTAATTATTGGAGCAATCTCTAGTGGAATTTTGGAAGGCATAGGGTATCGGGATGCTTCGTTGGCATAGTCCCCTCATTCGGCCTATCTTAACGTTAACCAAAAACTCAAACAAACACGCATAACTGGAGATCGGAAAAGCTATGCGCCACACAACTGTAACATTTCGTTTCAATTTTAGCATTTTGGAGCATTAAAATTGAATGAAAATGTCACTTTGTTTAGCTTTTGTAGACGCCATGATTCTTCGGCTTAGTGGGTAGTCTATATACATGATCATAAATGGCCTGATTCTGGAACATTTCGAATTGACTTTTCGATAACTGAACATTTTATGCGACGGTCAAAGACGCTATCATGATCTTGTATATTTGTTTTCAAAGAAAAATAACTATTTTACAAATTAAATGTGGGCCGAATATTGAGGACATTTTTTTCACTATGTACCCAAATCTTGGCCCATCAGTAAAGTGACGTCAATAACACCGAAAAAGTGACGTCAACCACATTGCTTGCGATTGAACCAGAAAGAACGAACGGGAAGAAAGATTTTGTGTGCGGTGACTGTTAAAATATAACACAAAAATGGAGTTGCATTGTTTTCGTTACTAAATTAAGAAAAAACTTTAGTTTGAGTTATTTCTTTATAGTAATGTGAAAATTTGGCTCCGAAAATGTAATTTGAAAGCAAGATTGGTGAACAAACAGTGATAATACTTCAGCAGAAATATTAAAAAATATAGAATAAGTGGTTCTAGCGTTTGGAAAGCAATAGGCCAACGTTGTATCCACTAATAGGCCAATTTTTGTACCGTAGACCAACGTTGCATAACATCGCATCGAATCTTTTCAACGTAGTTAAGTAAGTTCTTGAATATTTATGCTAGTTTACTTCCAATTGCAGAAACATGCACTGCCTAGAGTGCGTGATAGAGTGAAGACATCATTTATACTGCTATTAATTCACGAGTTATGGTCAAAATTGTCAAGGCAGCTGGCATATTAGGCCAAGGAACGGTACACATACCCTATATGGAGATATCCCTGTAGAAATCTCTGAATACCTGCAAAAATACCTTAAAGGATCTCTGGAGAAATTCCTGAAGGAAACTTCGAAAACAGCACTGGAACAATTACTGGAGGAACCTCTAAAGATATCCCAGGACAAATCCCCGAAAAAATGTCTAGTGGAATCCCTGGATGAATTCTTGATTGAATTTCTGGAAGAAGCCATGATGGAATCATTGAATTAAGCTATGGAAAAAATTCTTGGAGGAATTGTTCGTACTCATATAGTTTACAAAACTATGAACAAATCTGAAACAGTCATTTTGATTGCTCAAAACTACAATACTGATTTGCATATTTACTTATCGGGCGCCCATCCCGCTTAAAATTCATCTCAAGTTAGGCCCCCCCCCCCCCCTGGGCCCCCTCCAGGAAAAAATCCTAGTAACGCCAATGCTTGTCATCATTAGTGGATCCGGAATGTGGGCTGTGTACGTCTTGGAAAATCCTGAATAGAATCTCTTGAGGAATGTTGGATAGAGTTACTGGAGGAATCTCCAAAAGAACTCCTAGATGACTCATAAGTAAACCGCTCAAAGAATCTTATATAGAAGGTAGAAAGTATTCCTAGAACAATCGTAGAACTGTATGAGCCATGCTAGAAGTAGTAATGCTAAACTCATAGAGAATTACTATGTGGATTCTACAGCAAAAAAGAATATTTTTCTTGATTACCCTGTTCTAAACAAAAAAAAAACTGTATAAAAAAGCATTAGTGTAATGCACATATATTTATTTATACTATCAATAAGTTCTGGCAAAAAAAATCAATGATAACTTTATGCAAGTGGAACTTCGATACAATACATTTTGTTAATCTTGCGAATGTCTTTGATGCTTAAAGTTTCTCGCTGTCCAAGCTCAATGTCCTCATGCTAAAATGAAACAAAAAAAAATGTTTTGTAAGTACCCAAAAGAACCTAGTTGAACCGCCCATACTAACCAGAGGAACAATCGTATGCCCTCCCGTAGCGGTGAATGCCAACCCACTGCGGTGCAGAATGCTTTCGTAGTCGTAGGTCATTCCGAAGTCATTGAAGCCGTCAACTTTGTCGAAGTTCGGTATCTCGTTGCTGACCACATTGTTTAGCTGAATTTTCACATACAGATCGCGATCCGGACGGCTATCCGGATGGATGAACCCGAGCAGGTGCATCAACTGGTGCAGTACGGCTCCCTTCTGGATGCAACCTCGGGGATCCAGGTTCATCTGTTGCTGGCCACCCTGCATTCCCAGCGAGGACCAACATCCCGAAGCTTCCCTAGTGATGAGGACGAAGTTATGGTGGTGGTCCTGTTTCGGGGTGAACCTAACGCAGCTGGCATCCTGAATGACTTGCATGGCATCCGTTACGATGGCCTGTTGATTCACAACTGTAGAGAAGATGTAAACCATTAGAATCACGTAAGGTGCACTGGGGTAAGTAGAAACGGGTGTAGTAAGATGAAATAGCAGGATAACGTGATGTTGTCTAGTCATTATAATCAATTTGAATGTCATAACACACAGTTTCTGAATCAATCAATCTTTCGGTTGAAAAAAAAAATACAAATTGTATTGAAATCCCTTCAAAATTTGCCCCGGTTTACCTTATCGATGTAAATCAAAGCTCACTTATTTGAAAACTTCTTCGAACATTGAAACATACAAAAAAGCATTAAGTGCCCCACCCAATGCATACGTTTACTTGTACGTGACAGTAGTTTCACAGATTTCCCATGGGAAATTGTAAAAAAAAATGCAAACCTCGACGGAAGGGACGTTATATGTTTCGGCTTTATGGTGGGGGATAAAAACTTACGATTTTAATAAGGCATTTTAACAATCGATAGCAGATTAATGAGGCGCCCGATTTGAATGTGGTCTTCGGCAAAGTTGTAGCTGATAAAGTAGCCTAGTAGTACCAAGGGTCAACTAACACTCTAGGGTACTTGGGGAAATGCTACGGTCAATTGAATGAAAAACGTCCTTGCCCCATAGTAATTCCCACACAAACTTTGAAGAGCACTTTAAATTTTCAACCAAATCAGCTCATTTTTTGGGAGAAGGCTTAGAATCTGGTTACGAATCGAATAAGCGGTGTGGAGCAAAAACGATTTTTTGAACCACGCTAGTATCTATCGATCGGGCTTCATGAGAAAAAGGGTAGAGGGTCATGGTAGGTAGTAGGGTAGCGGGTAGGGTAAACGATGGAGCAGACGGTCGGGAAGAGGGTTTGGGTGAAGGATAGAGAAGAGGGAGTGGAGTAGAAGGTTAGGGGAGAATAGGGTAGACGGTAGGGAAGAGGGTAGAATAACGAGTAGGGTTGAGGGTAGGATAAATGTTAGGGTAGACAGTAGGGTAGACGGTACGATTAAGCACAATATAGACTAGAGGGTACGGTAAAGGATAGGGCAGTGGTTATGGTAGAGGGTAGGGCCGATGTTAGAGTTGAAGGTTATGATAGAACGTGGGACAGAGGGTTGGAATCAGTGTTGTTAGCGATCACAGTCTTTGACACCTTTTTGTCGATATTCGGCTGCCTTTGTCTCCAACATTCGCAACACAAGCGATCACACTACTGTCCGGAACAAAAATGTCGAAAGAATGCGCTTGACCACGATTGCGTCTTCGGTATATGGATCGGTTTTTGTTATTCCTGTCCAGGGTCGTGCAATTTCGAAAGGAAAACATGACGTACGACGACTGTAGCAAATCGTTTCCCATGCGAACGGACTGCTGTGATGCTTCATCTCTCACCCAGCAACACACTCGTTCGTTGCTGCTACAGAAACAAATGTGTATGAAACATGGGATGATACACTTGGATTTTCGTTTCATTTATGAGTCATTGAAATACTTCAACATGCTAAAAACACTATTTAAACCACATTTTTAAATAGTGGTGCACGCCAATAGAATGATAATTATGTTTTATGAAAGAGGATAACAAATTCGACCACTTAAATCCAATTAACCGGCGCCCGTAACCATTGAGAGATTAGCGCGCACCAGTGAGACACTAATGCTCTGACGGGTGAAGCACAAGCAATGCGACCGGGTGGGAGACTACCGAGTGCCACGATGAGTGGAATAGTATGTTTTAACGACCGAGTCATTAGAAAAATGTATGAAACACTTGAAGTGACTCATTCAAATGTTGCATGAAAGTGTATCATTGAAACGAAATTGTACGCCCCTGTTCCTGTCTTTCCCATAAAGAGAGCTGTTTTGTATAAATGTATGTGTCGTAATCGATTTATCACACACGAATAAACTAATATTATATCGATCTTAATCAAAATTGGCTGAAATCTTGCATAAAGCTTGAATTGGACAAATGTCACCGTGTCAGACGACGATGATTTGATCCACTTTTTGTTTATTGATCTTCGTTCTGCCGCTCGTGTTGTGTGTAAGAGGTAGCGGTCGCGCTCGAATGAAACAAAGCAAGCTGACACCCGACCGCGGCAACGAAACGAAGGTAGTGAAAAGTGTCGAATGTTTACAAGCCTGGTTGGAATAGAGGGCAAAGAAGACAGTAAGGTAGAGGCTGGAGAGTAGGGTGAGTGATGAATTGAGATTAGATTAGATGAGCTGAGGTTGATTTTCGAGATACCTTCAGGAATTCTTTCCTGAATTTCTTCAGACATTCCTTTCGAGAATCTTTCCAGGTTTATTCCCGGGATTCTTTAAGATATTGCTTCCAAGATACGGATTGCTCCGGAGTTCTCTTCAAGGACTTTTACAGGGGTTGAAAAATCATGAAAGGATTCTTTTAGATATTCTTTTCTGCATTCCTTCAGGGATTTGTGATAGAATTCCGTCAAAGATTTCTTCCAGGATTTTTGCTGTGATTCCTTAAGGGATTCCTCCCGCAAAAATATATGAAAAAATATAGATTCCTTCCTAGATTTTTTTCTGGCAATACTATGATCTATGATACATCTTCTATGGATCTTGCAGGAATACCTGCTTAGTTTCTGGTCGGCATTCCTGTCATGATCTCTCTAAGGATTCCATCAGGTATTGTTTGCGGGACTCCTTCAGGAATAACTTCAGGGATTTTTGCTTTACAAAATCCTGAAAGGACTCTTTCAGAAATTTAAACCATCATTCTTCCACGGATTTCTGCTGGAATTACTTCACAGATTCATTTTAGTATACATCCAAAGTGTTTTGTCGAAACATATTCAGAGAATCCTAATGGAATTCTTTCTCGGGATTAATACAGCAATTCCTCCCGGGATTTCTTCTGTGATTATTTCAGGGATTCCTACCAAGCTTTCAGCTGAGATTCCCTCAGAATTCTACTGGATATGCCTTTCAGAATTCCTTCAGTATATCCTCCCGGGAGTCCTTCAGGAATTTCTATCGGGAATGTTCTTCCGTTAGCGTTATGTTTTCAGACTTTTGTACGTATTTCTAAATTGCAACTGGTAGATCGAACAAATCGAATTTAACGAAGTTGCTTCGATTTTAACGTCTCAAAAAGTTTTTTTAGTAATAGAATAAGATTTATAAGTTAGGCAACAGTCTGTACAACCTAGTGTTGAAGATGATGGTAAATAAATAAATAAGTTAGTGGAATACCTGTAAGTACGAGACACTGAAGTACACCATATAAGTTGAGGTCGAAATACGTATCTGTCAAAAGATACAAATTAAAAGGAACAGTACTTAACACGATTTTCCTTTTAAAACATACAAAATTTCTGAAAAGTTTTCGTATGGTGAGTACGTAAAGAGAGTTTGTGGGGTACTGAATGAAAAACTCAATCATTTTATTATAAATCATCATCTGTGTAAAATCTAACGTTTCCAGTATTTTTGGTTATACTAAACATAGTGAGCACGCTTTATTTCATTTGTTAAAAAAAATGAGAAATGTTGAACACTGCAGTTGAAACCAGTGAATCAAAATTCAACCATCGCGCAACAATAAAGACAATGTCGCAACCTGAATTTGTTGCGACATTCTACCCAATGCGACATAGGTTTGTCCCAACTTGAACAGAATAGGACAAAAATCGTGCACCACGGGTTTACAGATTTTTAAGCCTTGCATTCGAGCGGTAACTTTGAGTCGGTAAACACTGCAATGCTGCTGAAGATGTATCATCAAAAAGTTTCGATTTTGGGTTAGTAATAATTGATTAATCACGAGTTGAAAAGTACGCAACAAATTCAGCTTCCGTTTTGTCTGCAACAAAAAAAATCGAGATCATGGCATTATCTGTTAACAGTTGGGATACAGAGTAATCGCCGCGTCTTTTTTGTCTCTTGTTTCATGCCTCTTTTGTCCGACAATGGATCACTAAAATAACTAACACGGCCGCTATGAAATGAACCGATAGCGCCACCGTAGCCTTGTGTGTTTGACATAACTCGACTGCTGTCACAATTAGAGGGTCTTGCCCGGGATTTCCCGGGATCTGAAAAATCCCGAATCCCGGGATATTTTTCAGAATTCCCGGGATTTCCCGAATATCAAAAAATGGCAATACTAAAACAAATCTTTTCACTTTGAAATCTTCTCTTTATCAATGTTTCCTTTTTTCCATCCAATTCTACGCTATCTGTCAGGTATAGTTTATTTCTATAGTATAGTTAAATCAAGTTTAGATGAAAATCCAACTTATTAAACCAAGGATAATTCGGCTGAATTTATGTCATTCATTTTTCCTTTTTTTTTTTTACTTATTCGTTTATTTGGAAGGCTCGGGCGCCACATGGGCATAACTGAGCCGAAATCTTTTGTTTCTACATTGATTTTACATTTTACAATTTATTACTGCCTTACCATTTTTCATATATGTGGCGTTACATTACAATTATAATCAAACTGAATCAACAGACAGAATATCGGAATGTGAAATAAAATGATTTATTTTAAGCTAGTTTGTTCTGGCAGTATTCTTGGAATTTATGGCAATGTTCAACATTTTTACAATATGTGAAATATGTAAACTGTTTCAAATATTTTTAGATGTTTCTGGAGTTATCCCTTAAGAATACTGTGTTGTTATATAATATTCAACAGCCCTGATCAATTGCTTGCACATTTACGTTTAAATTATGAGGAAAATTCGCAGAATTTTCAAAAAAAAAAATAATAAAATCAACAAGAGAACTAACTAAGAGAAATCAGGAATTTATTTACCAGAAGGAACAGCACACCGTTTTTAGATCTTCTGCATAATTGCAAAAAAAAAAAATAAGGCGAATCGTACAATAAAATCGAAGAATATAATTTAATACCATATAATAGGAATAATAGAAATATAAAAGTTGTAGTTAAAACCACAAAAAACATCTGAATAAATTGTTAAAGTTGTCATCCTGCCAAATAAATCGAAAAAAAAAAGATCAATGGACTTCCGGGATAGAAATGTTGAAATGGAAATCATAAATAAATTTTCGAAAGAATTTTTTATAAGGATTTTTTGGAAGATATTCATATCAGTTTAACAGTATCTTCAATGTATTTCACCAAAAAATATCCACATATAATTGAAATAATCACACATTTTCTTAAAGAAAAAAAAAAACAAAATGCGGACAAATAATATCTTAAGAAATTACCGTTTGAAATTTTCAAATCACAATTCTAACACTGCCATTTTAACTCCGTCATAAAATTTTCACACAGAATTCATTCACGTCTCAGGGTAAATTATAAGGGATTACTCTAGAAATACCATCAGGTTCTGTCAAAAAATTCCTTCGGTGGCACCTTTGTTTACATGCGGTAAACGAAAGAAAAGTTGGCTTCATTGATCCATTCTCTTCACTGGGAAACTACATAATATTACAGGGACCATGCATTGCATAGTTTTAGGCGTTTATCGGGTTAGATTTCTGCCCCAATTTATATGTATTTATATTTTTCTATTCTTTTTGAGTGGTTATCATCTCTCTCACTTGTTTAGAGCTGTATTGTATCTTTACGGATCAGAATATAAAGGTAGCGAAGAAGTTGTGTTGAAATAGAAATCGAGAAAATTATCAGATATCTTCACCAATGAAGATTTTTTTTGGAACTACACCATAAACTTCCATTTTTTTCGTCATGCTTATTTTATTGGAACTTGACCTTTGATAACAAATTTATTTAAAGATTTAAATTGTGAGACACCTTGAGCGTTAACGGGTTAACCAACATCGTTTTTTAATACGGCGCGTTTTGGAATCCATTTTCTGGTCGGTTTACCCTAACTTGTTCCTGATTTTCAGGTGTGTGGCTCGTGTGTTGCTAGTGCTTATTTCGAAAATTACACATTTCAAACAAAATTCTTGTTTTTGAAGATTGTATCACTTGCTTTATCACTTTGCACGATATTATATGTAGCAGCGCAGCAGTGTCGATGTTTCAAGCACATTTTTTCCATGAACTAAGCAATCAAAACAAAAACATAGGGCACCATGTTGAATCGAATGCTGGGTTGGTGATTCTGGCCCTTCGTCATCCCCTTCTTCGAACACCAATCCAGAGACGGCCGTTTCAATCTTA
Organism: Aedes albopictus; assembly: GCF_035046485.1. Classification (NCBI taxonomy): domain Eukaryota; kingdom Metazoa; phylum Arthropoda; class Insecta; order Diptera; family Culicidae; genus Aedes; species Aedes albopictus. Next base: position 342,598,224 of record NC_085138.1, read on the forward strand.
AAATTGTCTCGACTCTAGTGATGATTGCCACGCAATATTTATGCATACGTAATGTTAAGAATCACGGAAACATGGTGACAGCTAATGCACTATACTGACACATGCAATTTCTCGGTATTCCATGCACAACCATGATGTTCACAGAATCATCTACGCCTTCATGCTGATCTCACACACCATTTTATAACTAATTGGTGATGTCAGCACCACATTTGAATAGCATGCACCATTTTGCCATTTCGCATTCCAAAACTGTATCCCATGTACGTAAACTATGATGACTTGCGCACCACATTAAATTCCAATGTGGAATCATGCACCATCGTTAAATTCTATGCACTACCAAAGCTGTTTACTCGCAATTGTGGAGTTCCCTATATAATCTATGAATCTATTGCACCATTATTATAGTTTGAAATTTCGTACATCATAATAACATCCTATGTGCCATGACCCATGTCGACTCTGATGCATCATACTGACATCATGCACCATCTTTGAATGCCATGCTCCATATCAGTATTCCATGCACCATCCACCGTGTTATCTAGTTATCCTATACACCACGTTGACATCTTGCACCTTTATGACCGCACGCAATTTGAATTTCATGCACCAACTAACTTGAGCACCATCTTCAAATTGTCAGCACCATCTCAGCAATCTATACATTAAATTGCAATTACTTGCCACGCATGCACTATCTGGACGTTCCGTTGATCATGCCAGAATTGAATTTTATGCACCATTTTTGTAATTCGTGCATCAAAATAGTATTCCGTGGATCATTTTGAGAATCACTTAACCACCTAGGGAAATCCGTGGAGGCATTCCAGAAGAAATCCCTGGAGTATTTTCAGGAGGAATTCCTGAAGGACCTTCTGGAGGAATCCATTACTAAAGAAATGCTTGAAAGAATTGTTGAAGGAGTTTTCAGAGAAATTCCTGCAGAATTTCCTGGAGGAACTACTGAAGGAATTGCTGGCGAAATTGTTGAAGGAATTTCGCCTGGAATCCGTGGAAAAATTTCTGGAAAAATCTTTGGTGGCATTCCTAAAGGAATTCATGGAGGAATTTTTGGAGGAATTTCACGAGGAATTCCCAGAGGAGTTTTTGGAGGAATTCCAGAAGAAATTTTTGGAGGAGGAGTTTTTTGAGAAATTTTCTAGGCTTCCTGGTGGAATGTTGTTACGTTTGTAAATTGTTGTGAACATTTTGTCAGTTTATTTTGTATGTTATACTAAGGTTTGTACATCTGTCCCTGAATCTTAATGTGCATTTGTAGTGCTCCAAACATTTTAGGAGTGATCCAGTACAAAACACGCAAGCCGTCCCCTAACATGGACATCAAATTGTAGACGGTCTTGTGTTGTTGCTCGAATCGAAAGGCCCCTTAGGATTAGAAATTCCTAGACAAAAACAAGCTATGAATGCAGCAACAGATGCTGCGAACTAAAAGGCGAACTGCCAAACAAAATACATTTTTAGGATGACTGATGGACCAAGAACAATAATGAAACCTCGTCATCCTGAGATTGGACTTCGTTATCCATATGGATGACTGGGCATAAATTAATGTTATGTGTTGCATGTTTGTGTTTTGTGCATTTGTAATGTTCCATTTTGTTTTCGTATCAAGTTCCCAGACGTGGGGCCCGATACGGAAAATAAAATGCACATTTATAAGGTTCCAATGTTTTCGTTACGTTGGA